>NC_140969.1:17293373-17455873 GCF_056783735.1 Eptatretus burgeri
CATGGCCGAGCAGCCGCACACAAGCCTATGATCACCATGCACAATGCCAAGTGTCAGCTGGAGTGGTGTAAATCTCACCGCCATTGGACTCTGGAGCAGTGGAAATGCGTTCTCTGGAGTGATGAATCACGCTTCACCATCTGGCAGTCCGACAGACGAATCTGGGTTTGGTAGATGCCAGGAGAACGCTCACTGCCTGAATGCATAGTGCAAACTGTAATGTTTGGTGGAGAAGGAATAATGGTCTGGGGCTGTTTGTCATGCTTCCTGCTCGGCCCCTTAGTTCCATTGAAGGGAAATCTTAACACTACAGTATACAATGATATTCTAGATGATTCTGTGCTTCCAATTTTGTGGCAACATTTTGGGGAAGGTCCTTTCCTGTTTCAGCATGACAATGCCCCCGTGCACAAAGTGAGGTCCATTCAGAAATGGTTTGTTGAGATCGGTGTGGAAGACCTTAACCAGCCTGCAAAGAGCTCTGACCTCAACCCCATCGGACACCTTTGGGATGAGTTGGAACGCCGACTGCGAGCCAGACCTAATCACCCAACATCAGTACCTGACCTCACTAATGCTCTTGTGGCTGAATGGAAGCAAATCCCCGCAGCAATGTTCCAACATCTCGTGGAAAGCCTTCCCAGAAGAGTGGAGACTGTTATAGCAGCAAAGGGGGAGCAACTCCATATTAATGCCCATAATTTTGGAATGAGATGTTGGATGAGCAGGTGTCCACATACTTTTGGCCGTGTCATGTAAATACATCCGATGGTGTTTTTGAGTCATTAATTAATACAGGCATTAATTATTGGCAAGATGGCATGCACGGCATGATGGCGTGCATTAATGGAATGATGGCATGCATTAATTAATTGGCATGATGGCACGGTGGCGTGCATTAATGCCATGCATGGCAGATGGCATGCACGGCACGATGGCATATACAGCATGATGGCATGATGGCATGCATTAATTAATATTGCTCAAAATACAGCATGTGTGAATTTAATGTTCAAATGGCAAACACTTACTTCATCACCATGATATACACGCTGTACAGAGTCACCAAGGTCATGGCTTCCCACCTGTAGACACAATGATTATGAGAGAGAGGACAACAGTATCAATTCATTCTTGCTATTTTTACAGATCCATAGCCATTTTAACCCCAGGTGTGATTATCAAACATTACAAGAAAAACAAGACAAGAAAAAGAGCAATCCGAGATTGCAGACCGTCGCCCGGACTTATTTTGTGTGGTGTGTTGTGTGGTGTTTGTGTAGTTTTGTGTGGCATATTTTGTGTGGCGTTTGTGTACTGGTGTGTTACGTAATTAATAAGAGACATAATTAGAACTGCCACTTTATAAATGCTGGCAGTGATGACTGGTTCAACCATTTCAGAGAAGAAGATTTTTGAAGGTGTTTTTAAAAAAACAATATGGCTGCTGAATCATGTGACTGATGAAATTGAAGGTTTTTGGTGGTTTGAAGATTTTTTGGTGAATTTGAAGGTTTTTTTGAAAAAAAAACAACATGGCTGCCAAATCACGTGACAATAACGTCATCAAAAAGTTTTTGTGGACCATCTTATCCCGAGATGATCCTCAAATATTTTCACACTGATCGGATGTAGCGTTCTACATTTGCATTCATGAGGTCATAACGAAGGCACCTATGACATCATAAAAAATCGCACTCATTCCACATGAGGAGCACTTGCTATGTGACAAGTTTCAATGTTTTCCTTTGTGCGGTTTCAGAGACACAGAAGTCCAAAGTTTTTCCGTTTTTCCAACATGGCTGCCACACCACGTGATCTATGAAGTCATAATTATCATTAAAACATTCCACATGTGTAGTCGCACCAATGGTGAAAATTTTGTCTCAATCCAACAAGTGGTTGCGGAGAAAAACATGAAACTTCTGTGCGACAAACAAACAAACAAATGGACCCAAATACAATACCTTCTCCTTCGGTGAGGGTAAAAAGCAAGTAAATACCATATTCCAGCACACTCTTCCAAACATTTCAGTCTCTCACAGACATGTATTTAGGCCCAAGTATGTCTGCAAAATTTAGTCAATAGAATGTTGTCACAAAGCCGAGTCTCCGTGCTCACCGCAGAGAGGTTGGTGGCCTCAAAGCTTTTTACCGGCTCGATTCTGGACTTGTTCC
Organism: Eptatretus burgeri; assembly: GCF_056783735.1. Classification (NCBI taxonomy): domain Eukaryota; kingdom Metazoa; phylum Chordata; class Myxini; order Myxiniformes; family Myxinidae; genus Eptatretus; species Eptatretus burgeri. Next base: position 17,295,552 of record NC_140969.1, read on the forward strand.
TTCGGCCTTCTCAAGTATTCGCTCAGCCCCTGCCAGAAAAGCTCAGCCCCTGCCAGAAAAGCTCAGCCCCTGCCAGAAAAGCTCAGCCCCTGCCAGAAAAGCTCAGCCCCTGCCAGTCACACATGTTTTGCCAGAAAACCTCTCCTTAGTACCTTCCACAACTGTAAACTCAACACTCACCTCCATTCTTTCGTAACCATCTTTTCTCGCCTGTGGAACTGTCTTCCTGAATCTGGTATTTCAAGCTCTTCCCTACAGGAATTCAGGTCATGGTCTCCCCAGTTTCCGTGTCTGAACTTTACCATACCTGCAAATACCCTGTTCCCATCCTTTTCTTCCAATTCCTCTCCTTGTGCTGCAGTGCATCTGTTTGTCATCATCCCACTGATTTCCCTTTGCCCCCATTTTGTATGTTTATCCATTTCCCCTGCTGTTCTGCTCTACTATGAACCTTGATACCTAATATGAAAACAGGTTTATGGAGGGGAGAGGGGTTAATTATGCAAACCTCCGGTTCATGGGTTGCTCCACGTGTCGGTCCAATCTGAAGCCTGCTCCTTCCACCTCAATCAAAGCTAAGTTTTTCCGAATCAAATCCATTGTGTTTTCCTGTTATGTTTTTCTCCCTGTGTTGCAGTTTGTGTTTTCGTTAAAATTTACGTGTTTTTTTCTTTTATTTTTTGTATACCTTGTCGAGGCTCGTGTGAAAGCTAACACACAACGCACAGCAAGGGGCATGAGACAAGAGGGGCGGGAGTGGGAAGGACAAAACAGTGGGGAACAGAGACATTAGGAAATCTGTGGAAGGGAGAGGGATGGGGCGGGGAACATGGGGAATACAAGATGAATCACGCTTCACCATCTGGCAGTCCGACGGACGAATCTGGGTTTGGTAGGTGCCAGGAGAACGCTCACTGCCCGAATGCATAGTGCAAACTGTAATATTTGGAAACTTTGAGGAATAACAGGGACTTTGAGGAAGGAAAGCAGGGAATTTGAAGGAGGTGGGTTTGGGATGGATTAACGGGGATAGAAAAGATCGAGGATTTGGATGGGGGACGATAAGAGGTGCTGGTGAACAGCTATTTTGAAGGCCTGAAGGGAAGAATGGGATTGAACAGTGAGGGAGTTTATTCCAAAGGCGGGGAAAAAGAGGAATGAAAGAGTGAGGTGGGCATTGTCGTCGTGGGTATGATAATGGTTTTCATGGGTGTGTTCCACGAGGGACATTTGTGCAGTCCTGCGACTGTTGAAAATCAACGAGATGTGGACAAATGTTTGGTTGCCAGAAAACGTATTTTAAAAAAAAACAGACAAAATTTAAAACCAAAGGGAAAAATGTAAGAAGGATGCGTTTATAATGATGGAAGGCTAAATCATGTCTGGAACTAGTAAGGCCCATATGGTATCCAGCCTAGTTTTAAACACAGTAAGTGATGGTACAAGACCCACATCGGAGGGGAGGGGGGGATCGGTGGGGGTGGGGGGGGGAATTCCACAAGTTCACAATTTGATGGGACAAAGGCCAAGGAGTACAAGTTCCTTCACGCTCGTTGCTTGAAGATCTTCAAGGGGTGTCCCCATCAGGCGTTGTCTTGATGAAATATGAAAAGGAACGCAGTCAGCCACTCCTTGACATTTTCTGTGATTCCATAGCTGGTAAGTTTCTTGTGGAGAAGGCAGTAGTTGACTGAGTCGAAGACTTTGCTGATGTCTACATAGCAAAGGTCTTGGTGGCGATGTGAAGACCTAATGGTGTCGATGCATGACAGGACACCTGACACCATGGTAGGAGTGACTTGTAAATCCAGCATCGGCTGCCCTCCTTATCGTGACTCGAATAGCGGGTCTGTGAAGTGAAGATCGTGCTGATGCACATTTTCGAACAACATTCGGAAAGCGTTGGTGAATTTGATGCGTGTCGCTGTAATGCCGGATTCCACACAAACAAAACAGGGATCGTGCTGAAGGGAGATGTTTGATCAGACATGTATAAATAATTTATTATTTTTATTGTCCTTGACATTTACGAGTCGTCCCTCATGCAGTGCTTTGCACTCTGGTCAAGGTTTAGTATGGTTTCATGCATGCTTGTGACTCTCCCAGCTGGGCTCAGTGGACAATTGCATGTCGGCATTACAGCGACGGTTCCTACATCTGACAGCTCTTCAGAACCTGAGTGGCCTCAAGACTGGGTTTACATATTGAAGGAGGACATGGATGGCTTCCAGCTGCAGAATGTTGGTCTTGAGAACGTTCCACAATGCAGAGACTGAAATATTACTACTGAGAGGAACACCACAGTTGAGCTTTCTTGTTGCTTCAAGGATTGCTGGTTTGTCCACTTTGGTGTATCACTGCTTGAAACTTGGTGGTGGCGAGCAGAATGATGAAATGGCCATTGCGAAATGGATACAAGGATGATCACTAATGACCAAGGGTGAGAGTGATCTGATGCCAGAAATGTTTGACGGATCTTTTGATAAAATAAGGGAGAGAGTTGACAACTCCACATCTGCGCAGAATCTCATCAGAAAGAAAACATGTTGGAAAAGGAAAAGGTTCTCACTAAAGAAGAGCAGATGAGAGTCCAATTAGTTCAGGGGAGAATACATGAACCAGCTAACAAATTAATGTGAGGGGCATTTAAAGTCCCTTAGAAGGAGGTGGCGGCCAGGGGTTTCGATGACAGTGTTTAGGTGTATTATTAGCATATTATCAGAGTTTGGGGAACTTTGGGGGTAGGGATCAGTGGTATATGCAGTACGAGTACTGTAATGTGAAGAGGGTCACAAACTTTATCTCAGAATGTTAAATTTGGGAGTCTTGAGAAGATTCCATTTGTTTAAGATTGTGTTCACAAACATCAGTTTGCAGATGTTCTCTGTGCACAACAATCAAATCCCCTACACGTTCTTTCAGTGTCAAACCCTCTATGTCAGCACCCTCTCCCACATCTCCTACAAGCTTATGTCCTTCCAACTCCACACTTTCTACTTGTCCCCCTCTTCAGCATCCCTCCGCTTCATGTTCCCTCTTCCGACATCCCCTCTGACCTCATCCTTTCCAAGCTTCCCCCACAACCCACCCTCTCCAAGCTTCCACCTCACCCTCCCCTCTCCACGCTCCTCCCCTCCAACCCAGTCCCTCAAAGTTTCCCCCATCCCAGCCCCGTAAAACTTCCGCCTAAAATCTTCCCCCTCGTCCTGTCCGGTCTCTGCTTCCCCCTCATTCCACCCCTCCTCCCCTCATCCTGCAACCTCTAAGCCTTTCCCACCCATCTCAGCTTCCCTCTCATCCCGCCCACTCTCAGCTTCCCCATTTTCCCGCCTCTATCAGCTGCCTCCTCATCTTCCCAATCTCCCCCTGTCCTGCATCCTCCCAATGCCTTCTCCTCTGGCTCTCATTGTGTGGACCTCAAATATCTGAAACCTCCAATCCAACCTTTTGCTTCACAGAATCCTTCCTCCACCAAAGGACGTCCCTGACTCCTGAGTGTCTCTCCCTGGCTATTGTCTCCTCCGATTTGATAGGCCTGAACCCCACCATGTGGGTGGAGTTGCACTTTTCATTGACCACTCAATTTCTCACTGTCCGTGTACTGATCGTCCACATCCCAACCCACAGGAGTACCTTTGGATGCAACTTCCACTCTGCCCCACCTCTTGTTTGTCTGTGTGTTGTACCATCCTCCAAACAGTGATGACTCCATCTACATCTACATATTTCTCTCTCTCGCCCCTTGCTGGCCGTTGGTGCGTTGGGTGCGGTGTCATGGTGGCTGTGTGGTTTCGTTGAGCTGCGAACTGCTCTGCTTGTTGACTCTTCTATCCCTTTTCATGTTGTTTTCACCTTTTTTCTTTCCTTTTTTGGTTAGCTGCACATCGTTACTTTCTGTGCCCCCATAAATCCCCTTTCATCAGACCCAACACTACACCCCTCACTCTCCCCTTTCATCTCCTTCCCTCCCTCTCATCACCTGTCGTCCCCGTCCCAACCCGCCCCGCCTTCGTTTTTGTTATTGATTCTTTGATTTATTTTATTTTCCTTCTCCCCTTTCGTTTTCGTTTTTCCTGAGACAGAGAAAGCCCACAGCTTATGGAGGGACGTGAGTTTTCTATCGAAATTCTAACAGGTAGCCATGGTTTCTCGTCCCTTTTTTTTCATCAGGAGATGTTTTTCCGCGTTAGTTTCTCGTGCTGATATTTGCTCAGTGATGCTTTTGCCTTTCCCCCTGCTTTACAGAAAGCTGTAGCACCCCCCATCCTTTCCCCAGCCTCAATTAGACTTAGTCCGGAAATTTTTGGATCATGGAAACGTCGACACGTTCCCGGCTTTGCCACCTTTGAGGCCTTCATGCAGAAACATGGGCCTCAAAGTGTGTGTTCCTCCTGACGAGGTCAGTGTGGAAGATATTGTTTCTGCGATTGGAAATATTGTTGGATTTTTTTGAAATACGCGCGTCTCCACGAATGAACAAACGAATAGTCATGTCGGACGAACAATTGGTACATGAAATTGTCTCTACCGGTTTATCTACGGATAATGGCCATTTCATCTTGGCCGCCCCACTCACAACCTCTGCTGTAAAGTTGCACTCACTAATGCTCCATCATTTATAAAGAATGAAGCACTTCTAACTGAGCCATCTCCATTTTCTCAGATTACAATGTTACCTCTGGGGTGTCAGAACGAACAGGCTAACCATGTGTTGTCTTTCCGACGACAGGGGTACATTGTGCTTCCTGCATCTAACGTGGAAAAAGTACTTAATGTAGTGATTAGATTCCATGTGGATGGACACAATTATCAAGTGTATGCATCGACAGAAACGTTGAAATGCTTTGTCTATGGCGAGTTTGGTCACTTAAAATGATTTGGTCCTCAAACCACATCCACTTCAGCGGAGAAGACCACCGCTCCGGCTAATACGGTTCCACCCATTATCGTCAATGACCCTGCTACAGTTACTGTCTCGGATAATGAAACATCAATCACAAGCATCGCAGATGACAGTTCCTCAAGGGTTTGGGATGGGTTTACGGTTGTTTCCTCATTGAGAAAGAGGAAAACAGCTCAGGAGGGACCCCCCCCTCCCCGACCCCCTTCCTCTCAAGTGAAAATTAGCCCCCCTGCCGGTAGATAAAGGTGAATGTGACTTGCTTCTGGAGATAATTAAAGAAAGTACAGTCAAGATTCCTTCTCGGGGTAATAAGAATGAGCCATGTAAGGACCCTACTGTAAAAGAGCCAAAAACTGCCCCCATACTCACCCAACAGTGCCCTGATTTAACCACCAATGACTTCAATTGTGGAAATTCCTGTACTAACTACTCTTGAAGACATGCCTGAGGGTAGTGACAGGGTTGAAGGAGAACCTGATGTTGACAAACCTGTCATAGACTCTGATCCTGCTGCCCCTCTTCCTTCCACATTACGTGAGGTTATATCAGAGCCTCCACCCACCTCCCACTCCTCCCTACCTCGTCTAAAATAGAGCAGGCACACCATGGAACGTGAGCGCAGCTTGTGAACCAGAAATTGAAAGTGTTCCAGATCGTCCTTCTGACATGTCAGAGGAGGAATCATTTGACATTGAGGAATTCCCCACAAATAATGTTTCTCACGTCTTGCTATCGCAAATCCTCAAATTTCTGAACCAGACTCTCAGGAAGAGACATATTGATATTAACGATCATTTTTAGCTCACCTGGAACGTAGTTGCGGGGAGCTTATAGGATAGCGCATCATCCGTCCGTCCGTCTGTCCATCCATCCACAAATACTTGCAACTTCTTCTCTGAAACTACACATACGATTTTGATGAAACTTTACCACAACCTTCAGTACCGAGTTTGCTGTCCAACATCAACATTGAACTTTCAAATTTGTCTCCTTCCTCAAAAACCTCGTGGTGCCTGAGTAAGACTGTCTCTGCTATTTGCTCCAATTCCATTCCTTCCCACACTTCAAATGAAGTTTACCGCTCTGCATAAAAAAGGTGCAAAAACAGGTTGCTGCAATGACAGGCCAATCTGTCTTCTCCCAATCATCAGCAAGGTTATTGAATCCATCATCGTTTCAGACATGAAATCCTTCCAACTCTCCAATGGCTTGATTTCCGATAATCAATTTGGATTCAGAACTGGTCACTCTACCCTGGACATGCTGCTTCTGCTTTTCCAACAATGGATGGAGGTCCTCAATGCCAGACATGAAATCAGAGCCATATAATATCCATCGACATATCGTGTGCTTTCGATACGGTCTGGCACCCTGCCCTGCTCACCAAACTCTCTTCCGATGGTATCCAAGGCCATCTCCACTCATGGCTTGCAGACTTCCTCTCCTGTCGCAGCCAACATATGGCTCTTAATGAAGTTTTCTCATCCCCTCTTTCTGTCCAGTCTGGAGTTCCTCAAGGCAGTGTTCTGGGTCCTGTTCTTTTTATGGTTTTCATCAATGATCTCTCTGACTCTGGAAAATTGTCTTTATCTCTTTGCTGATGACTCCACCCTCTGCCGTACCATCTGTTATCCCTCAGATCGGCAGGCAGCAGCCTCTTTACTCTCTGCAGATCTGGCTAAAATCACAAACTGGTCAAACACTTAGAATATGTCTTTCGATCCTGACAAAGCTCTCATTATCACTCTCTCTATCCGAAAGGACCGTCTGGCAATCCTCTTCCTCCCATCCCCCACCCCCAATCTACTTCCATAACAATCCTCTTGAGAAAGTCCAGTTCGTCAAACCCCTGGGTCGCACCATCAGCCATGACCTTTCTTGGGCAAACCACATTTCAAAGATGGCCTCCAAAGTCAGTTACCGATTGGGCATCCTCCATCGTACAATGTCCATCCTTGGCATGCCTGAATGCCTATCCAATTATAAGGCCTTCATCCATAGCTTGATGGAGTACAGCTCTCCCCTCTGGGATGGCTCCCCTGCCTCACATCTGCATGCTCAGCTTGACGCCGTGGAAACCAAGGCCTTCAAGATTATTGGAAGCTCCTGTGTTGAAGCTGAGTCGATGGGTTTATCACTTTCCCATCCAAGACAGGACCATGGTTTCTCTGTCTTATTCCACATCCTTTCTGTTCTTGCACTCTCTGCCATTTCCGTGCTTCTCCCCACATCCCCCCCACGCCCCCCCCCGAGATTTCAGCAGGGTGCACATGGTCCACCATAGACTGTCAACCCACTTCTGGTGAAACACAAAAAACAAAATCACTGCTCACCTCCATTCATATTTTCCTCTTTCTTAATGCCTGTGGAATCAACTTCGACATCATCTTCAAGCTCATTCTTCCCTCCAAGTCTGCAAGACAGCTGTTCACCACCATCTCAGACCCCCCATTCAAAACCATTACCTTTTCTAGCCCCATTAACCCTACCACCCCCAAGCTCACCTCCTTCCAAATTTCTAGTTTTTCATTCCAGAGAGTTTGCTTCTGAATCTAGATTGACCACTACATGCATTTTACCCCATCCCTCTTTATTCCCCACTTCCTTTCTTTCTCCAGGTCTCCCTCCATTTTATCCTTAAACCTTACTATTGTGTGCTTCCCCATCTCCTTCTACTATCCTTTTTGTTGCACCCTGATCCCTTCTATGTTCTTGCTCCTCCATCACTGAGTTTGGCTGTGTGTCTCTTTAAAACTATGTGGAAGCATGTAGTAGCGATAATTCTTAATCACGAAAGAAATCAAAAACTCTCCACATTATATCATATCACATCATCACCACTGTCCATCCATGCTACACATTTCGCTCAACAAAGTTTTTGAATTGAAGCAGGTCAGGAAAGGTATGGGAGCATGCACCAGAGCAGCGCGTCGCTGTGTCCACTTTCCATCGGTACTCCAGGGGCCTCCGTCTGGCCATCCCCCAGGCAGATGCCTGGCCCATTCCCATCTCCTTGAGATGCTGATCGGTTAAACCTGCTGCAACCACGAGGCATGTGGTTGGCCCATTGGCCTCCTCCACTCACTCGGTTGCCTTGTTGAGTGAATCTGGTGAGCAGAACCAGCGTCAGAAAAATGAGCCACATGTCCATACATCCGCAGCTGATGCTCACAGACAATGCAGGGAACAAATCTCATTTGAGTCTCAGCAACTGCTCGTTGGACACAAAGTTCAACCAGCTATTGCCAAGGATTCTCCGAACAGACCGGTTATCAAAGGAAATAAATCTCCGTTTCAGATCCCTGATCAGAGTCCAAGTCTCACATCCGTAGAGCAACACTGGAAGCACCAAGGACCTGAAGACTCGGACTTTCGTCCTCCCACACAGGTACCAACAGCATCACACCCCATAATCCAGTGAATCCGTAAGGCCCCATCAGCCCGACCCCGACATCTATTGACCTCTGGCTGATAGCTCGCAGAGACATGAATATCACTGCCAAGGAAAGTGAATCTCTCCGTGACCTCAACATCCTCACCACAAACAGGTGCAGACAAGGTAGCAGCATCCAAGATGTCATTGAAAGGGATCTTAGTTTTGATCCAGGAAACTCATAATCCCAGCAGCACCAACTCCTCATTCAGTACCTCGAGGGCCCGCAAAAGGATATCTAAAGTCTCCGCAAAGATGACTGCATCATCTCCGAAATCAAGGTCAAAGATCTTGACATTCCCAAACGTTGCATCGCAGCTTGATCTCTCCGACATCCTCCACAGAATCCAGTCCATACAAGTGCTGAAAAGTGTGGGGGCCAGAGCGCACCCCTGATGAACTCCATTAACAACTGGAAATAAGTCGGAGATGATATCAGCACATCTCACAGCACTCAGTACAAGAGTATAGTTCAGACATCAGATTGATCAGTTTTGGTGGCACCCCACAAAGACCAAGAATCCTCCAGAGGGCATCCCAATTCACTGAATTAAACGCTTTGCAGAGATCAACATATGTTGTAAGCGTCCCCTGCCGAATCTCTCATCTGTGTTCGGTGAGGACCCACAGAGCAAGGATATGGTCAATCGTTGACCTCTTTGGTGTAAAGCCTGATTGCTCTGGACGCTGTGCTGAACCCTGTCAAGAATTATCTGAGCAAACACCTTGCTTGGCACTGAGAGCAGCATCACCCCTCAGTAGTTGTTGCAGTCTTGACGATTACCTTTCCCTTTCCAAAGAGGGACAACAAGGCCCCTCTTCCAGTTGGTTGGGATGATGCCTGTGTTCCAGGCAGAGCACAGAACTGCATGCAACGACACGAGTACAGCATTTCCAGGAGCATTGAGAAGTTCAGCGTGGATGCCACAGATCCCTGGAGCTTTACCCCATTTCAACTGGTTCATCGCAGTCTGTGTTTCCACAAAGGTCGATCACAGTTGATTGGAGGGTTGGCAATAGCGATAGTAATACCCCTGACATCCAACTTGACAGCTGGTGGGTCAGCCTGGTACAGCCGCTCAAAGTAACTGGCTCAGTTGTCCAGTTTGACAGCTCCTCTGTCAAGAGCCCACCACCCTCCGCTCTAACTGCAGTACACCGAGGGACGGGCTTGGAGGAACGCAATGCGCGAATTCCCCTGTAAGCAGGATGAGAATCATTTGACCATCGGTGATGCTGTACCCCCTCACAGATTCCTCGCACATAGGCCTCCTTGTCCACCCTAAGCACACGTATTGTTTTATGCCTTAGCTTCCTGAACAGCTCAGCTCTGACATTAAGCCAGGCCCTGCGGCTCTAGTCAATGATATCCACTGTCCCTTGAGACACAAAATTATTTGACACCCTACAGTGAGTTCCAAGACATCCACCGGCAACATCAAGGACAATGATCTTGAAGACTCTCCGCAACTCTTCAGGATTCCCCAAAGCACCCAGACCCCTCCAAATCCCAACTCAGCCTGTTCACAAACTCCTCAGCACCCTCTCATCCTTGAGCTTGCCAACATCCAGCCTAGGCTGGGATAGTACCATTCTCCCAGATTTAAGCTGCAACTTCAGAGTTACTATGACAAGCCTGTGGTCGGTATTGAGGAATTGAGCACTCCAGAAGACCCTGTAGTTCTCTCCTATCATCATGGAATGAGGGTCCCGAAGGCTTTGCCCCAATGCCATCATACGGGGAGCTTCCCTGCGAAGGGCAGCAGCACAGGAGGTACTCCCACGGAGTGGGTTTTCAAATTGCCTTACATTTGTGGGTTTTGCGGAATGATGTGTTTAACGGCGGCTGGAGTGCAAATCCTGCCACCAACCTCCTAAAAAAAAAAAACCCCAACTTTTCCTGACATTCCCACACCTGACCTTGTTTCCTGATATTCCCACACTTGACCTTGTTTCCTGATATTCCCACACCTGACCTTGGAAATCTTGTCCAAAATCTCATAAATAGACTTTATATCCTTGCTAATGTACTCTGCCAAAATAATTTTGATTTCTTCAGCGTTTTCAAATTTGATTGTTTGATTCAACGGTGCTTTGCCTGAATTACAATATCTTTAAACCAAATTCAAGTTGGATGCATATTGACCAAAATTATCGTTCAAAATTAAGTCAAAGTCCATGAAAAGTTGTCAGTCCTGGTGCAAGTTCTGGAGAGAAACATTTTACCTTTGCATTCAGATTTTGCTTCTGTTGAATCTCGTGTATAACCATTTCAACAAGAGCAGGAATTGCTTTGCAATACATGGCCCCTACCAATGTGATTTTTAAAAATAAGTTTAAAAAGGGCATAGATCTGTGAAAAATTGACGAAACTTCCTGAAACTAGAACTTGTTCTGTAACTTATCATAATAAAGCCACGTACCAAGTTTCAGTTGAATATGTTAAAGGGTATGGGGAAAAAAAAATTGAAAAACAATAGGTGGGATGGAGGAAGAGAGTGCAAACCATTCGTCTCCTCCATTGAAACCAGTTGGAGACGAATGACTTGACATAGACAGATATAAATCATCTATCCAAGGGTATGTAGTTGGCAGGATGGCCTACATAATGCCTGCTTTTCCCCTCCAGTCTTTGCAACAAAATTCGTCTCAAGTAACGTGATAATGATTGTTACCAAGAGGATTTGTTGTTCAGCAAATACATGCATGTAAAGTGTGCAAACTCCTGTAAGTTTAGTAGTTTACATTTAAATGTATGCATTGCAATGTGGGACTTACCAGAAAACTTTCTCATCAATAATACACTGTCAAAAGAAAACAGAGAAAGATCCACGCAAATCAGTTTCAGAATCCTCAAGCATTTGAACTATATAATTGCTGAAATGCAGAGCATATCTGATTAGAGGCCATTTACCTATGATGTACACAAAAGGGAGGAAATTTTTGATGCCATAATCCCTCTTCCCCATATGTCCCTTGTATCTTCCTTCCCTCCTTTTTCCTCCTCCCTTCTCCGAACCTCCCCTGCTTTTTCTTCTCCCGTTCCAAAAACAATCATACCCCTAGAGAGCCACAAAGAGCCTTCTGCAGGAAATACATTATGGATGAATATATTTGACCCTTCAGAACCAAACAAAACTTCTTTCAAGTCAGTTTCCTTCCCTTTCATCAAATATTGATAAAGCCATTTTGCCATAATCTATTGAGAAATGGTTATTTGCATTGTATTAATCTGCTTGTCCTTGTAATTCATGTAAAATTATACTGGCTTCCATAGTCTAATAATAATGATAATAAAAATAAAAATGTTTCGCTGTGTCTCCGCTGTGAAAGTCCATTTCAGGATGATAAACCTTAACGGAACTGAGTTTTAAGCCTGGTGTTGGCTTAGTAGTTGGGGTGGTTGGCTTGGGATCCAGGGTCTTGAGTTTGAGCCCCATCAGGAGGAGAGGAGATTGGGACCATACTCTGTGCAGAGCGTTGGTGCTGTCTTAGCAGCCTCCTGGGCTATTGGGCACAATCCTGGACGGGTCGCCACTCCGACACAGGATACCAGCAAGCTGGCACTCATTTTGCCGACCTCGGAAGGATGACAGGCAGAGTCAACCCCACCTGGTATTAATTGAACATCCGAGTGGGATTTGAACTCAGGATCCTCGGATCCCAAGCCCACCACCTTAACCATTAAGCCACCACCAGGCATGTGTGCCCTGAACTGGGTCATTTTGAGCTTTCCATAATTGGGTCTGGCCTGTTGATGGTCCAATGAACTTGAAAAGTTGCACATGTATCGATCATCATGTCATGAATGTGATGGTGAAATTATTTTTTTCATAATGCATTAATTTTATATTTTTAAGTATCTTATTGTTTTTCTATAATTATTCAGTATGTCTTCGGCAACATGCTAAAACACTCAGAAGAGATTACAGGCCAAATAATTTGCACCATCAGTGTCCAAATGCATGTAACCCTTATTCGCATGTGTTTGTTGTCCATAAACATGTGCAAAAATTGCAGGGTTTTTTTTTTTTGGACATGTGACTACTACTTGTCATGTGATACCTGAACGGTAAGTTCAATTTGGACATATGTGGTATCAAAATGTGCACAAGACCCTAGAGAAAAAAGTCCTGAGAAGAGAGTTCGAAATCCCCAGCTATTGTGAAAAAATTGCAAAAATGTCGAAGGATGAATATACATATTATGAATATAAATAACACATACACACACACACACACACACACACACACACACACACACACACACACACACACACACACACACACACACACACACACACACACACACACACATACACACACACACACACACACACGCACACACAAACACACACACACATACACACACACAAACACAGGTCCGGGAATTATCGTAAGAATTACAATTAAACTTGGAGAAAAGAAAACTTGCCTCTTTTTGTATCTCCTTGATAACTTACAGTAACTTGGCCCTCTGTGGTTGTCACGTGCCGTGTGGTATAATACTGCCCCGTATAACCCACACACGACTATAGCCCACAGTTGGAATTTTTTGAACTTTTTTTTTGTAAAACCCATGGGTTATTTGGGTGAAAATACGGTATTTTTGATAACAAAGATGAAATACAGCTTTGCTGATTTATTAATATCAAATGTATGACAAATGATTCAAGTGAATGGTGAGGTGAAAGACACGTAACCTTTTCATAGTTCTGCAGTCATAATAGTTTAAAAGTTAATCATGCAGTGCCTACCCAACAGGATACCATGTTTCTTCCATGAAAGAAAACTTAGTGTGTTCACAATGCCCCTATTTCACTTAAAAAATTTTAAATTTCACTTGTTGCTTTTTATTTCGCCTTGATCACCTTCACGCAGCTGCTGCTCTCTGTCGCACTGAAATGCTTCACTCACATGAAGAAAGAAAACAAAACTGCCACTGCTGAAGGGAATTTGCATACGAGCCATTAATGCAGTGGATTATGGAGGAAACAAAATAGACCCACATTTCGGTGCCTCAAAGAACACCTGCTTCTTTTATCCGGAACCTCCCTGGGTGGATCCGTGGCTTTGCCATGGATGTGGCTGTGAGTTTAAAAGACAGGCTAAAATATCACTCTCAGCAGTAGTAAAGGAAGGTCATACAGTTTAGCATCATTGTTGCTGTATGTTCCAGTCTCTCTAACCGGCTTCCCCTCTTCTCAAAATATTACCTTTTATCCCGACGCATGCATTCGCAGTGAGGCTACAAGTCAGGTATATCACAAGGACATTCAACTGTCCTTCGCTCTATTGGTTTTCCTTCTACAAAATGGAGTTTTATTCATATCACTGTATTATATCGCATTCGTAAAGGGTCTTTGCAAAGCATTACTCGAGCTGTCACACGGCTCCACTGTCCTTTACTTGTGACCTTTAAAATAGACCTGAGTGTGCCACACAGAAGCCATCCGGAATTGGAGGCAAAGTGGTGTGCACATGGTTTAATGTCATGTCGTCTTTATCAGGTCGGAAGGACCGTTTCGGGTTATGTCTACAGTGGGGTGCAAAAGTCTGAATCCAGTGGGAAATTTATTAATTGGGACGTGATAAAATAAATAATTGTAATATGAAACCAAAAGCACTTTCAAGTGATTTATGTGAACTCTTTAGGATATAACAACACTTATTATGACAGGAAATATCAAATCTGTGTTTATATATATATATATATATATATATATATATATATATATATATATATATATATATATATATATATATATATATAATCAGTGTGACCTCTTTTTGCCTCAAGAACTGCCTCAACTCCATTTGGAATCGATTTGTGTCGCATTGGGATTCTCATGTATGTACCACTTATGAATGTTCTGCAGTAGAGGAACCTATGTCAGGTTTGAAACAGCAAAGGGCTTACCTTGTGTAGCTTTTCTTGGTTGCTTTATGCAGATTTCTTTGGCCACAAGAGCATGGGAGGAGATAATATATTTGTAATCCTAGCCACCTGGGATAATTGATTAGGTCAGAGCTGATTGGTTATTCCCTCCAATTACGGGTGAGAGACGTGATTGGGTCTTGTAATATATGTATATATATTCTTAAATGAGACATGTAGGTTTCATGGGTGAGACATGTAATGAGACATGTAATGAGACATGGGTCACCGTGCTTTTTATGATCAGATCGGCAGATTAATTACCTGGACATTTGATTAAAATCTTATTTTGTCAAATTGTCATGTTTGGTTATTCTTTTCCTTATAACCAAACAAAATTGAATTATTGTTGTAATGTAAAAACAAAACATGGAAGTTTTACCAGAATAAGGATGATGACGCTGAGTGTGTAGAAAAAGGAATCACGGAAGAGTGACCACCACGTTAACAAGACCACCTGGAAAAGGAACATGATAGTAAAGCTGAGGTTTCAATAACAAAATAATCTCCTAATTTCTCATGAGGTCTGACAAAAATCTGATGAGAACCTCATCAGATCTTATGAGATCAGATTTTGAAAGCATCATAACACAAACATTACTCTGAACAAACTTACTTTTCTCTCCGTTCCTTCATTGGCTTCAATTCCTTTTCTTAATTATATTTTTCCTAACCTCCCCTCCCTCCACCCCTCATTCTTCCCACATGAGGAATATGTCACAGATAGCCCATTATAATTCTGCTGAGGAAAACATTGATGGGGCACAAGAGGAGCACATAAAAAATCAATTAGTCAGCAATTGACTGTTAAATGTTAATTTAATCTTTTAAATTTTTTAAATATCCATCCAAACTTGACCTTGATAGCGTTTGCTGTTTTGAAGTGGACAAGACCAGTCCATAGATGCAGCTGAAGATTATTTCACTTCTTCGTTTAATTATGACGTGCACTATGTCACATTCCTTGGCAGAAGTGATGGATTCCAATAATTTTTCACCCTTCCAACACAAAAAAATAGGACCACTGGACCTGTAGCTTATCTGGGCCCTGGCGGAATGTTGTAATCCAAAATTTGGTGGCATTCTGATTGGTGAGTCTAGAGAAGAAGATTTAAAAATAATTTTATGCGATCTTTCCCAAAAATTTACTAAGCCGGCCATTTTGATACACTTCCGGTCATGTGATCGGCATGACCTCGGCAATTTGACATCCCTACCCTGGCCTAATGTTGTTACCCAAATGGAGTCGCATTCTGACTGGTGGGTCTTGAGAAGAAGATTTACTAAGACCGCCATTTTGACATACTTAAGTCACGTGACCAGAACGAGCTTTATAATGCCCATTACCAGTAAGAAGCGGAACGTTGGTGCCAAATCTCAGCCGGATCGGCCCAGCAGTTTGGCCGGAGAAGTCGAAATAGGAGACGGATGGGACGGACAGTGCACGATGACTTACTCATTGACTTACTTATCTTACTCATTGAGGACTTTATGGCTGGGAGGATGGCCTAGAGCAGTGTTTCTCAACCTTTTTTGTCCCACGCCACACTTTGATTTTCAAAAAAATCGTATGCCCCACCATGATTGGAGACACTACAGTATATACGACATATGTATTCAAAAGGCAAAGCTATGAAAGCGATTATATATTGATTCATTAATTCTGAATCCTCATGCCCCACCAAAATATTGCCACGCCCCACCTTGAGAAACACTGGCCTAGAGGTATGCACACTCACGTCTAAGCTGTCTAGCCTGGGTTTGAATTGCTATCCAGCTGTAAACTGTGCCGTCCCTCGGATGGACGTTAAACCTGGCGTCACGTCTACCTGCATTCGTTGGTAGATGTTAAAGATCCCATGGTGCCCTTTGCGAAGAGTAGGCAAGCTATCTCCAGCACTATGAACATCAAAATTCCTGCCCTAACCAGCAGAGGGCATTGGATCAGTGACACAGCCATGTCCTCAGCCAATGATGCTGCTTGTGTTACACATGCTGCCACAGTCTTGAGTTACAAATGAAAGGTGAGGATTGAGGACTTCAAAATGGCATCAAATTTGCCATCTTTCCTCCCCCTAAATCTCCGTCATGGAGTGATATACTGTTAAGCATAGACTTGGTGTAAGTTAATGGCACGTGATTAAGATGATCGATCTTTTTTCAGAATGTTGACATTTTCCTCCATCCAGTGAAAGGACTTACTGAACGTGATTCATCAAATAGATGGATAACATTCAGTGTTTTGACCACAAAGTGACACTTGGCTGTATTTGTCAGGTGTAGGTAGGTGCTTGGGCATATTACAAAATTTTTTTTTTTAATCTTCCCAGTGCATTGTTCTTTTGCAAAAGGATATATTTCACCAATGTTCAGATTCTTCTTTTGTCAAAATGTTTCTATCGTCAGAATTGATTAGATTATTGAAATAAAAGTTCAGTGTTGCTTACCACACTTTTCATTAAGTTATTTGGAAACGTGCGTACTAATTTCCAATTATCCAAAATTTACTTTCATTGATTATATGGAAAGGTATTTACTTTCTGGATTTTTCTAACAATAATTCAAATTTGTCCTAGACTTTTGCAAATAAGACACAGGGATGAATATGGATTAATTTTGAGGTCTTTATCTGTTGCAGATCAACTCCCATAAACACGTCTTTTCTGGTTTAACGCATGTGAGGAGGGGCCTAGTTGTTGGTTGTTTGGTGATGGTGGTTCAGACAGACAACGGGTACCACTGACTAATCCTTTCCGAATGAGGGGCAGATTTAGGATGCTGTGAATTTTGATGGAAAGAGTCATATTTTGAGCATTTTCACTCGATGTGTTTATTACCTCCTACTGGATATGGTTTTTTGTTTTCTTAAAATTGGAGGGGTTACTTTCCTTCGGGAATGATGTTGAGATGGCTCAGCAGACAGGGATCTGATGCTGTATCCAATAATGACATTTATGGTTCTCGCAATACTTCACCCGATCCAAATAACGAGTCATTTCGGGGAGATCATCGTGTTGCTCTCTCAAACTCTGATTTTGATTTGGAGCAAAGAAACCTCCCCCCCCCCCCCAAACTCGATGAATTCTCCAAAATACAACAAAATATCCTACAAGCACGAGAACCAGACTCTGTGGTGTGACAGTTAAAGCATCCACTCCAAGTCTGGCAGGTCAGCAGTTCAAACCCTGGCTGAGTCACACCAAAAGACCGTGGTATGTGCTGCTTCCTTGCTGGATGTTCAGCATTTCAAAGGATAAGAGCGCAGACAATCCCCATAGGTTGGCCTCCATGGGAAGGAGGAAGTTCCTCCGAAGGAAATTCCCCACTGTGTGTGGTGAGAAAGGTGACACCATTGTTGTGGCGTTGCTGGGACCCAAAGTGTACTGATAAGTGATGGCATTTCCCCTCGGTGGCTGTGTTTATCGCATCTAACAGTCCTGTGTTATGTCTGATAGTTTGTATGTCCATGTGTGTAAGGTATGTGTGTAGCAACTCCAGTATGAGCCTTAGATCCTGCAATTTAAAAAAAAAACAGGAATAAAATTAGACATGAAAATAGCTTGAAGAGTGGATGGAAGTGAAAACTACTCAATATGAATGAAGCAGAACCAAGGGTCAGAAGACAGCCATACCAGTCCATCCTTACATTGGGACCAAGGGTCAGAAGACAGCCATCCCAGTCCATCCTTACATTGGGACCATACTATGTGCAGAGCATTGGTGCTGCCTTAGCAGTCTCCTTGGCTATTGAGTACAATCCTGGACAGGTCACCACTCCGACACAGGACACCAGCAAGATGGCACTCATTTTTACAACCTCAGAAGGATGACAGGCATCAACTACACCTGGCATTAATTCAACAGCCGAGAGGGATTTGTACTCAGGATCCTGAAATCCCAAGCCCACCACCCTAACCATAAAGCCAACACCAGGCATCATCCCGATACCCCAAATTAAAAAAAAACAACAAATCACTGTTCTCAGTAAGAATAAACAAACTGTTCAACCATATGTGAGAACTGGAATGGCACTCAGTTGAGTGCGTACCTCCACTAGGCTGAACAGTGCACATTTTGTATCCCACTGATAGGCCAGATCTGGTCCATGCAAAGCACAGAACTACATGCAACGACACGAGTACAGCATTTTCACCAGCCTTGAGAAGTTCAGCATGATGCCCACAGATCCCAAGAGCTTTACCCCTTTCAACCAGTTCACCGCAGCCTGTGTTTCTACAAACGAAGGTGGATCACAGTTGATTGGAGGGTCAGCAATAGCGATAGTAACACCCCTGACATCCAACTCAACAGCTCGTGGATCAGCCTGGTACAGCCACTCAAAGTAACTGGCCCAGCAGGCCTTCACTAACAGCTCGGACTCCACTGTAAAGAGGCCACCACCCTCCGCTCTAACTTCAGTCCACCGAGTGACGGGCTTGGAGGAACGCAATGCACAAATTCCACTGTAAGCAGGACGAGAATAACTTGACCGCAGGTGATGCTCTACCCCCTCACAAGTTCCTCACACATTGGCCTCCTTGTCCACCCACAGAACATGTACAGTTTTACACCTAAACTTCCTGAATAGCTCAGCTCTGCCATTTATCCTGCCTCTGCGACTCTGGTCAATGGTATTCAGTGTCCCTTGAGAGACAAATTTCTTCTTCACCCGACGGTGAGTTCCAAGACATCCACCCACAACATCAAGGATGGTGGTGTTCAAGGCACTCCACAACTCTTCAGGATTTCCCATAGCCCCCAGACCCCCCCATATCATCACAGCCTGTTCACAAACTCCTCAGCTACCCTCTCTCATCCTTTCATTTAACGTCCATCCGAGGGACGACAAATGATGATGCCTCACCCTGCCTGCAAAACACCGAGATGACAGTTTATAACTGCTCTTTGCATCCTCAGGATCTCTGTATTCAGGATACCTTCTTATCCCCCTCACTTGAACAGTATTCGTGTTTTTGCTAGCATAAGGCAAGATCTTGGTGATGGCAGGGGAGGATAGCTATCTTTCTTAAGCTGACAATAGCTCACCTTTCACTTCTATCTTTCACTTTTACTGAGATACAGTGGAAATATCAGGTGGCAGTTGCCATATGCATTAATACGAATAATAAATTGCTAGGTATTACTACCTCTGCCACCGAAGGTGGTGGACGGAGGTTTTTTACCCCAGGTGTGACAAGGACGAATGGTCCGGATGCAGATCCGTCCGGCCTACTCGTGAGATACAAAATGTACACTTCAGTTTCGCGGAGGTATGCGCTCTTCTGAGTGCCGTTGTAGTTAGCATTTGTAACAGAGGGATCCCGATTATTTTTCAACCTGTCAGACATTGTTTACCTGATGGGACCTGATAACTTATGGATACTTTTTACACCCACCATCCTGTCGAGGCCAGTGTGGTCTGTAACAGGAGGGGTCCTGAGTTGATCAACCTTATTTATGAATTTTCACTTGTCTTCTTGGTTAAGGGATTGGGCACTTTTTTAAAAAAAAATGATCTTTCCAAGTCATCTGCTAGATCTTTGTGGTGTTGTTCATAGACTGGATGCTAGAGGGGGTGAAGAGGAGAGGAGTTCTGGGTTCTGATCACACAGGATCACATAGGAGAGGAGTTCTGATGACAGGTCAGGAGGTGTGCAGTGCAAAGGTTTGGTACGTTCCGATGTTCGGTTGAATAAAACCGTTGAAGAATACTGAATTCGTCATTGTTGGAGTATTTTACGATACAATAATCTTGCTTTGTGTTCTGATAACTTAACTGTCAAATGTTCATGGCAAGTCGTGGATGAACTATGTGGTAGTGATCACAAAACTGTGTCTATCTCCTTCGTCGGTTTCAGTTGCAGTCGCTCACTACCCCCTCATCGACGTCGATTCATTTTCGAGCAGGCCAACTGGATACTATTTTATATTCTGAAAACATGAATACTATTTCTGATCAAATTTTCACCAGGATTATGGAGGCAGCCCTAGCCTCTATTAAATTGCCTTCAGACAGAGTGTTTTGACGAGCTCTCCCACGGTGGAATATAACTGCGCAAAAGCTATTAAAGAGCATCAAACAAGTTAGACAGATGGTTCAGCATATAAGAAAGTTAGCAGACCCAGTGGATTACAAAAATAAGAAATATTTTGTCCATAGTTGTTTGGGCCTGCTAAATGGCATTACGCATTCAGATATTGTGTCTCATTGTGCGATTTCTCAGATATGTGGAAGACAGTGAAAAAGATTAATGGCATAGTTTCCCCCAATACTCTTGACATTTTTATGGATGCAACTACATTGACCTCTCAAAATGAATCGTATGCAAAGTAAAAGTGATTGCTCTCATGAGAAGAGTTCCGGATTTTCTACATGCCGAGACAAACATAGTGACATAATTTGTGGTTGATCGAAAGACTCTCACTTCCTTGCCTCTCCGTTCTGAATCAAAGCATTCCGGTACTCTTTCCTCTTGTCGAGACTCTTCTCTTTCCATTGATGGAATATCGTATGAATTTATTCGACGGTTGACCATGCAGTACCAACACAGTGTCCTCAAACTGTTGAATGTGTCGTGGACCATGGGTGAAAGCTGGCCTCATGTTCGTATCATCCCATTACTAAAAGCTGGAAAGGAAAATCAGATATAATGTCTGATTACCATGTCGTGTAAATGCGTTCTCTTTGCAAAATGATCAACTTAGGTCTCCATTGGTCTGTAATTTCATTGTACTGTATATACTGACCCTCCCAGAGCGGTCTTTCAAAAAGGAAACTCTCCTTCTGAGTGAGTCCTTCACCCACACAATGAGACAGAGAAAGCTTTTATTGAGAAGGACCTTTTTTTTTTAGGAAAAATAATATGATGCTTCATGGAGGGAAGACCTCAGATACAAGTTGCATTCATTAGGCCTCAGCGGTAATGTCTTTCACTGGATCAGGTGTTCTGTCTCCAATAAAACCATGAAAGTTTCTTTTGCAGGGGTGATCTCAAAAAATGATTCCTTCAAAAGGGTGTTCCACAGGGTAGCGTACTGAGTGAGACTCTTTTTAATCTTACGATCAACTATTTAAAGAGGTTCATGCATGGAGTGCAATTGGCAGTGCACACGGATGATAATGATCCGTTGTCGAAGAGCTGTTATCCAGCATCGGATGCAATCAGCCATCTGTGAACTTGAGTGTTGGTGTATTTCATCAGGTTTAGTTTTTCTCGAAGGAACAACAAATATTAAGCAGCTCATGCATGTAGTGTCATGTAGAAGATGCTTAGCAGGCAGACACGAGCGGGGGAACAGTCGAGCCGGGCTGTGTTGCACAAGCGCGAGCGCGGGCGTACTTTGCCCGCAGCTCTCCTTTATTACGTACTCAGCACACTCACAAGCCGGGCGACTACGGCATCACTACAACGCCTCAGGCGGCGCGCACTCCTTATATTCCTGGCAGACACGATGACCACGACGACCCCTCCTCCCATAATCATGCCCCGCCCTGCATGTCCGCAGGCTATACCACACTCCTCCCTCCTAAAAGTATGATTATTAAATGATCACCATCATAATAAGCATAAACAGCACGAAGTACTACGGTATAACAGTAGACAAGGTACAAAAAAGAAAACAGCGAAGTATAAAAGCACATCACATCATACAACGTGTGGAAGCGAGCTAGTGGAGCTGCCATGGCCAGGTTCCGAAGACAGAGGTGCACACAGCACCTACCAAACTCTGACCGCATTACCGATATGAAGCAGCAAGGCGAGAAGCACAGCAGCACTACACAGCGAAAACGCCCCCAGGCGGCTCATGCTCACATGGCCTTCGGCAAGGCCGCGGCGATCTCTCGAGCAAACCTCCCCCGGCACCATCAAACGCCTCCGGCCCACAAGGCGGCACATCTCCCCCAGGCAGACCTGAAGCACATAAACATTCCGAGGCCGGAAGCCCGATGTCTGGAAGCCGTGGCGCCAGCGCCAGACTCGATTGACCTTGGATGGGGGCGCTGAACAGCGCCGCTGGCTGGACGCAACCAATGCTCCATAACAACCCACGCACCACAATCAGTTGAGATGCCAACGCCCGTCTAAACAGCCTTGAGCGAACACAGAGAGCTGCGCCCCCGGCGCCAGGTACGTATGACCTTGCCGCAACCAGAGGTGGGGGTAACGCCGACCAGCGCACCAGTCCTGGCTCCGAGTCGATTTCCGAGACCCACACGACAGTTAGACGGTAGCAATTCCATTTAAACCACACTTCAACCATAGGCTCGCCATAAATCAATAGGAATAACATTTGAACCATTGCAAACTCATTTCCCCGTACAGCGCGTTCTTTTGGCAAAATCCCTGCACATGACAAAGCAACTACCCGCGGCCCGGGGCAATGGAAGGCCAACCAAACCTTTTTATTCACCACCACCGCTCTCAAAGCCACCACATCACATTGACCATACTGCGAAACCCATCGATTGATCTCCGCCAAACCCACTCTCACACAGGAACTGTTGGCATTTATTTCAACAACGTTAAACCGCATCACTCGAACAATGAAAAACAAATATGCAATGAACAGCAACCCATAACCCACATCACGAGTCCGTCTCTTGGTTGTTGACTCGATGTTGTGACTCGCGACTTCCTTTAACGCCACGGGCTCACCGCAACCCGTTGAAGCTGCCCGAACAACACCGGCGCACCTCGCACCATGAACGCAGTCGACGCGCGAGAGCTCATCGCGAGAGCTGGCACGGCTCCTGCTGCTTCCGCACCGCACACCACCATTGCAGGCAGCAACGAACGGCCGCTCCCGTTGCATCGACGCGGCTCCTACCGCCAGACCCTCGCCCTCGGTACTCGACGAAAGCATCGAAGAGAGCACCGGCACACCTGGAGGTACGAACTGGAGATCCAGCCCGAGGTGCGCCAGCCAGTCCCGACCCAAAAGGGCGGGCCCCTCCCCTCGCACCACGAACACCGTGAGTAGGGCGCTTCGCCCCCGGTAGAGCACCGAGACGTCGGGCGCCGCAAGCGGCGCAATCGCTTCACCGGTGTACGTGCGCGATGCGAGGGCAGCACGAGTGGACTCAATTCGACACCCGATCAGTGCCCCGATCACTTCAACATTCACTGGCATCGGTCCTGTCACCGTAGGACCAACTGAAACCAGGCTAAACATGGGCAGCATGTTGGGCATCGAGTGGGCATCGGGCATACTCAACATGGGCATCGAGTACCGAGTGCCCCGGTCACCTCAACCTCCCCTGCCACTGATCTTGTCATCTCCGGATCAATTGGAAACAGGTCTAACACCGGCAGCATCTCCCGCTCCGGGTCGCTGGAATCTCCGCGCCCAGGCTGCCAAACTCGACCCGGGGCGTTACCGTGCACGCCATGCACCGAACACCATGCCTGCAGTAGGTCTTGACCCGGGACGGAAGGATCGCTTCGCACACCGCCATCTATGACTGTAACGATGGGCGATGACCCTCAGCCCACACACCGTAGACGTCCTCGAGTGCTCAGACCGCCGTCCGAGTGATTGCATTGCAACGCTCGCCCACGACCCGCGCCGCAGACCGTGCGTGTGGCCGTGCGTGCCTGGCACATCGCGCTGACCTCCGGACCATCTGCCGCGCACCGACCATCGAGACCCCGGACATTCTTCAGAGCTTGCGCGACGTCCAATGCCGCGTTCGAGCTGAACCGCGTGTCCTCGTTCTTTAGCCGTGGCTTTGCAGAAATCATTCCCCCGATTTGTCGTGCCTCAATAAAACGAACACTGAGCGCGGCCGTTGCCCACTCGACGTGGCCGAAGTCGATTCCGACGAAGGCGGGCACGCGTTCGTGCGCCGTGCACTGACCTTCTGCCATGCTCGTGCTGGCGAGACCCTTGGCTCCGTAGCCTGGAACCGCACGGGTTATTCGCTGCCGCCCTGCACACGCCGATCCGAAGATCCTCGTCAGCCAACTGTAGTGTCATGTAGAAGATGCTTAGCAGGCAGACACGAGCGGGGGAACAGTCGAGCCGGGCTGTGTTGCACAAGCGCGAGCGCGGGCGTACTTTGCCCGCAGCTCTCCTTTATTACGTACTCAGCACACTCACAAGCCAGGCGACTACGGCATCACTACAACGCCTCAGGCGGCGCGCACTCCTTATATTCCTGGCAGACACGATGACCACGACGACCCCTCCTCCCATAATCATGCCCCGCCCTGCATGTCCGCAGGCTATACCACACTCCTCCCTCCTAAAAGTATGATTATTAAATGATCACCATCATAATAAGCATAAACAGCATGAAGTACTACGGTATAACAGTAGACAAGGTACAAAAAAGAAAACAGCGAAGTATAAAAGCACATCATATCATACAACGTGTGGAAGCGAGCAAGTGGAGCTGCCATGGCCAGGTTCCGAAGACAGAGGTGCACACAGCACCTACCAAACTCTGACCGCGTTACCGATATGAAGCAGCAAGGCGAGAAGCACAGCAGCACTACACAGCGGAAACGCCCCCAGGCGGCTCATGCTCACATGGCCTTCGGCGAGGCCGCGGCGATCTCTCGAGCAAACCTCCCCCGGCACCATCAAACGCCTCCGGCCCACAAGGCGGCACATCTCCCCCAGGCAGACCTGAAGCACATAAACATTCCGAGGCCGGAAGCCCGCTGTCTGGAAGCCGTGGCGCCAGCGCCAGACTCGATTGACCTTGGATGGGGGCGCTGAACAGCGCCGCTGGCTGGACGCAACCAATGCTCCACAACAACCCACGCACCACAATCAGTTGAGATGCCAACGCCCGTCTAAACGGCCTTGAGCGAACACAGAGAGCTGCGCCCCCGGCGCCAGGTACATCTGACCTTGCCGCAACCAGAGGTGGGGGTAACGCCGACCAGCGCACCAGTCCTGGCTCCGAGTCGATTTCCGAGACCCACACGGCAGTTAGACGGTAGCAATTCCATTTAAACCACACTTCAACCATAGGCTCGCCATAAATCAATAGGAATAACATTTGAACCATTGCAAACTCATTTCCCCGTACAGCGCGTTCTTTTGGCAAAATCCCTGCACATGACAAAGCAACTACCCGTGGCCCGGGGCAATGGAAGGCCAACCAAACCTTTTTATTCGCCACCACCGCTCTCAAAGCCACCACATCACATTGACCATACTGCGAAACCCATCGATTGATCTCCGCCAAACCCACTCTCACACAGGAACTGTTGGCATTTATTTCAACAACGTTAAACCGCATCACTCGAGCAATGAAAAACAAATATGCAATGAACAGCAACCCATAACCCACATCATGAGTCCCTCCCTTGGTTGTTGACTCGATGTTGTGATTCGCGACTTCCTTTAACGCCACGGGCTCACCGCAACCCGTTGAAGCTGCCCGAACAACATCGGCGCACCTCGCACCATGAACGCAGTCGACGCGCGAGAGCTCATCGCGAGAGCTGGCACGGCTCCTGCTGCTTCCGCACCGCACACCACCGTTGCAGGCAGCAAAGAACGGCCGCTCCCGTTGCATCGACGCGGCTCCCACCGCCAGACCCTCGCCCTCGGTACTCGACGAAAGCATCGAAGAGAGCACCGGCACACCTGGAGGTATGAACTGGAGATCCAGCCCGAGGTGCGCCAGCCAGTCCCGACCCAAAAGGGCGGGCCCATCCCCTCGCACCACGAACACCGTGAGTAGGGCGCTTCGCCCCTGGTAGAGCACCGAGACGTCGGGCGCCGCAAGCGGCGCAATCGCTTCGCCGGTGTACGTGCGCGATGCGAGGGCAGCACGAGTGGACTCAATTCGACACCCGATCAGTGCCCCGATCACTTCGACATTCACTGGTATCGGTCCTGTCACCGTAGGACCAACTGAAACCAGGCTAAACATGGGCAGCATGTTGGGCATCGAGTGGGCATCGGGCATACTCAACATGGGCATCGAGTACCGAGTGCCCCGGTCACCTCAACCTCCCCTGCCACTGATCTTGTCATCTCCGGATCAATTGGAAACAGGTCTAACACCGGCAGCATCTCCCGCTCCGGGTCGCTGGAATCTCCGCGCCCAGGCTGCCAAACTCGACCCGGGGCGTTACCGTGCACGCCATGCACCGAACACCATGCCTGCAGTAGGTCTTGACCCGGGACGGAAGGATCGCTTCGCACACCGCCATCTATGACTGTAACGATGGGCGGTGACCCTCGGCCCACACACCGTAGACGTCCTCGAGTGCTCAGACCGCCGTCCGAGTAATTGCATTGCAACGCTCGCCCACGACCCGCGCCGCAGACCGTGCGCGTGGCCGTGCATGCCTGGCACATCGCGCTGACCTCCGGACCATCTGCCGCGCACCGACCATCGAGACCCCGGACATTCTTCAGAGCTTGCGCGACGTCCAATGCCGCGTTCGAGCCGAACCGCGTGTCCTCGTTCTTTAGCCGTGGCTTTGCAGAAATCATTCCCCCGATTTGTCGTGCCTCAATAAAACGAACACTGAGCGCGGCCGTTGCCCACTCGACGTGGCCGAAGTCGATTCCGACGAAGGCGGGCACGCGTTCGTGCGCCGTGCACCGACCTTCTGCCATGCTCGTGCTGGCGAGACCCTTGGCTCCGTAGCCTGGAACCGCACGGGTTATTCGCTGCCGCCTTGCACACGCCGATCCGAAGATCCTCGTCAGCCAACTGTAGTGTCGTGTAGAAGATGCTTAGCAGGCAGACACGAGCGGGGGAACAGTCGAGCCGGGCTGTGTTGCACAAGCGCAGCGCGGGCGTACTTTGCCCACAG
This sequence comes from Eptatretus burgeri, assembly GCF_056783735.1. NCBI lineage: Eukaryota > Metazoa > Chordata > Myxini > Myxiniformes > Myxinidae > Eptatretus > Eptatretus burgeri. Next base: position 17,322,613 of record NC_140969.1, read on the forward strand.
CTCTCCTTTATTACGTACTCAGCACACTCACAAGCCAGGCGACTACGGCATCACTACAACGCGTCAGGCGGCGCGCACTCCTTATATTCCTGGCAGACACGATGACCACGACGACCCCTCCTCCCTTCATCATGCCCCGCCCTGCATGCCCGCAGGCTATACCACAATGCAAACATGAACTAAATTATTAAATTTACTCAATACAAGTGTTAGGGTCTCACAGATGGGGCTCTCAAATGAAGACTATATTGACAGCACATACACGGTTGGTTTCCCCTGTCCTTCACTACTGCGCCTGCATTGTTTATGACACAGCTTCTCCCTCTGCAAAAAGAAACTGGATTTTATGCAAGCCCAGGGGTTGCGAATATGTATGCACACTTTGCACTCAAGTCAGATTACTGCTCTCTCTGGGCTAAATGGATGTACCTAAAGGGATGCACACCTGCCTCTGAACTATGTAGCCTGGGTTCAAATCCAAACACAGCTATAAACTGTCATCCCAGAGTTTCACAAGCAGGATGATTCATCAATGTGTGTGCCATCCCTCGGATAGACGTTAAACAGGTGTTCTGTCTGCCAGCATTCATGGGTTGACATTAAAGATCCCATGGTGTCCTTCGTGGAGAGTAGACGAGCTATCGTGAGCACCATGAACAAATTCCGAATTCCTGCTCTAAACAGCAGAGGACATTGCATCAGCGGAACAGCCGTACCCTCAGCCAATGATGCTACCCCGCAGCCTTATGCTGCATACAAAAGAAGAAGACTGGTATATCTCATTGCAGGATATCTGTCTGACACTTTCATGAAACCGTTTCTGTTCTAAACTGTTTCAAGCTCATTACAATGCCTTTCCAGAATCGACTTTCCAGAAACTGCAAATTTCCCAAAGTAAGTCTTATGCTGCAATGGCTCTTGTTACGACCTTCAGTCAACCTGAACTCGTGTGACAAATTTGATAAAAACAGATAACTCAGCCATGATTTTGACCAGTGCAAGGTGAATGTTGTTTTTAAATATTCCGACTCACTGCCTGTATTTACTCAGGGTTCCAGAAGTTCTGACTCAAAAACAGCTTGCTACTTTTATGTATTGAAGCTGAAATATTCATGATGGGGTACGACATCAGACCATTGCTCGAGTTTCACAGCAGAGCTGTTCCCTGTAACACAAGCCGTGGCTTCGGTCTCTTTGTTAGCCCCTCCATCAGTTCCCATCTTGATATATTTGCACAGTGCTGTACTTTACAAGTTCTGGATGCAAAGGATTCATCATCATTTAATATGGTGTGGGAACTTCAAATCTGTCTCGACTATCTGAACATGGTGGGCCTGGAAGTTGCCTTAATATAGGTTACTTCCATGTAGGAATTTTTGGAAAATAAATGGCCGATGTTTTGCGAAAACAAGCCTGCCGAAGGCCAGACATTGATTTTCCGTTGAATATGGAACTCTCAATAAGCTTGGTGTTGGCTTAGTGGTGAAGGTGGTGGCTAAGGATCTGAGCTTAATGGTAAAGGTGGTGGCTTTGGATCTGAGCTTAGTGGTGAAGGTGATGGCTTGGGATCTGAGGGTCCTGAGTTCAAGTCCCTGTTGACTGTTGAATTTACATCAGGTAGGGTTGACTCAGCCTGTCATCCTTCTGAAGTTGGAAAAACCAGTACCAGTGTACTGGTGTAATAGCCATTCAGGGTAACCTGTGTCAGAGTGGTGACCTGTCCAGGACAGGATCCTTCTAAGAAACTTATTCCCCAAAGTATCATGTGCACTTTCTCCCATTTTGTGGAGGAAACGAGAGGTCTTCATGAACAGTTCTGCTGCGGTCAGGACGCTGCAGTCGGAACTTTCACCTATATCACACAATGGGTGTCACACACAAGTTATTTTGTGTAGATTGTCACACCCCAGAAAGTTTTGCGCATTCAAACTCGAAAAGAGCTTTGGCCTTCGATGTGGTGAAGGTTAAGGATGTCAGGGTGGAATCAAGAAATGTGGTATTGGACCGATACTCCACCATCCTGTCACTGTAATGGTTCGACGTATTAACCACGTAAGTAAACTTGACCTTGTCACTCTAATGGTCCTATGTATTAGAGAATAAGCAGAAATAAATGACATCATCAATAAATGCTCAAAAAGTAGATGGTGAAGCATTTTCACATTCCCTGCACCAGTACCTGACTGATCCCCAGTAAATGACAACAACACTGCAAGAAATTGGAAATGTTTTCATGTCTGGACAGAACGATTTACATTGTTAATACATTGAACTGAAATTATATGATCGAACTAGAATCAGGGTAGGATTAAAGAAATAAAATATGAAGGATGGACAATGAAAACGAATATATTTTCTGGTGAGTAAGGCAGTACCTGTCCGGCAAACAAGCCACAAATTCCGATGATGCAGAGGATGTTAAAAACAGCAGATCCCACGATAGTTCCAACCCCAACATCACTTTTGGTTATGAAAACACCTGAAGAACAAATAAGCATCATTATTATAGGTAAAAATTCCATGTCATAAGTTATTGTTCAATAGTCAACTCGTTAGCATTGAGTGCCTCTCATATTGTTTAATTCCGTTTGGCCACCTGAGTCTGCTCTGCATTTTGGACATTTTTGGGGGGATTTTTTATTTTTTCTGGCTGGGATGTCTCCCCCAACCCCATCACTTCCATCTTCACCCCATGCTCCCTTTCCCCTCTACCACGCTCTATTTCCATTTGCACCTCTTAGTTCTCTTCCTGTTACGGCCTAGAAAACAGCTGCCACCATTTTGCTACAGCTGCTAATTATTTCAATCCTGCAATAATCAGGATTTAAAGCAAAACCCTGCAGTGGAGCACTTGGTATTGCTCCAGATTAAACAACTCCATTCTTTGTCCAATCCTCATACTCTTTCCTTCTCATCACCCACATCACTATTCCCTCACCTCTGTTGCTTCCCCATTCACTTCCGATGCCTCACCACTTTTCCTCCCTCTGCTGCCCTTTTAACTCTCTCCCCATTGCCTCCACTTCCTCTGCCATCCCCACCCTCTCCCTTTATTACCTCTTCCTTTCACCCACCTTCACACTCCTATCTCCCCGAGCTCTCCAACACTCCCCTTGTTCCTGTGTTCCAATTCCCCCAGCACCTATTTTGCTTTCATCTTCAACAATGTGAGCCTCCAACATCAAAGGGCTCCTGTTTAACATTACAGACCTCTTTATACGGATTACTGTTATGTCTCGAGACATTGTCTGCGAAGAGATCATTTCTAATAATTAATATATCGATCCCTGGCTATTTTCTCTGGTTCCCAGCTGATCATCTGGATGGCCACATTGTATGAGGCAGTTAATAAACTGAAGGAATAATTCAGATTCTGTCTCTGTCTCTGTCTCTGTCTCTGTCTCTGTCTCTGTCTCTGTCTCTGTCTCTGTCTCTGTCTCTGTCTCTGTCTCTGTCTCTGTCTCTGTCTCTGTCTCTGTCTCTGTCTCTGTCTCTGTCTCTGTCTCTGTCTCTGTCTCTGTCTCTCTCTGTCTCTCTGTCTCTCTCTCTCTCTCTCTCTCTCTCTCTCTCTCTCTCTCTCTCTCTCTCTCTCTCTCTCTATCTCTCTCTCTCTCTCTCTCTCTCTATCTCTCTATCTCTCTCTCTCTCTCTCTCCCTCTCTCTCTCTCTCATTGGATGACCTTCAGACACAAATATGGTTGCGGACCCACCATTTGGAGAAGTATTGAGATTGAAGTGTCAAAACCTCATCGGTGAATGGTTTCTAGCTGATCCGGATAGCTATTAAACCAGATGGTCAGTTGTTTGATATGCAGCCTGTGACTGCTGGTTGCATCACTTGCGGAAGCGCAGCTTGCGACTGATGCAGTGTTCTTGTTTGCAGTAAGCTGGTACTCATTTTACCGACCTCAGAAGGATGACAGGCTGAGTCATACAAATTGGTATTATTTCAACGGCACAACAAAAGGCTTGAACTAAAGACCCCAATATCTCAAGCCAGCCACCCTGTAAAGCCAACACCAGGCTTAGATAGTCAGTAAGCTGAAGGCATTCTTCAGATCGATCTCTATCTCTCTCATAACACATATTGAAACTAGATGGTATTCATAGAATACATACCCTGCGCAGTCTTGAGAATGGCTTGATGTGAGCCAACTCTTTTGTCACCGAACCAACTCAAATCAACCTAGTTTTGTCATAACTTGTCCAGAACTTTTTGAGATATCATGATATATATATTTAGTTTTTAACCCTATCTCTCAATTTTCAAGGAGAATGGGGTTAAATTAAACATCAGCATCTCAAGGAGATGGGGATGGGCCAGGCATCTGCCTGGGGAATGGCCAGACAGAGACCCTTGGAGTACCAGCGGAAAGTGGACGCAGTAACGCGCTGCTCCGACGCATGCTCCCATACCTGACCTGACCTGACCTCTCAATTTTAGAAATTAGGCCAATCTTGACATGTTGACCTCAAAAATAGTTAGTGGTTGAATTCAGTGACCTGATATGCAAATCCTCTTGCAATTTCAAATCAATCGGATAAAAAATCACAATTTTAGAAGTCTGCCCTATGTTGACCTGTTGGCCTATGTTGACCTCAAAAATAGTTGGTGGTTGAATTCAGTGACTTGAAATGCAAATCCTCTACAAATTTCTAGTCAGTCGGATGGAAATTGAGGATTTTAGAAAATTGGCCTATGTTGACCGTTGGCCAATGTTCATCTCAAAAGAGTAGCCGCGATATCACATGGTCATGTAACATGTGGTAAAGTTTCAATTTCCTCCACTGAATGGTTTTCGACGTACGCTCTTAACAAAATGCAGCCACGCATGACGGACGTACAACATACATATGCGACCGATCGCTTAACCCCGCTTTTTGCTTCACGACCAACTTTCTTGCGATTCAACCGCACATTGGCTTCACTGGTCATATCCTCATTAAGGTTGCAATCTTGTTCACTGTACTCAGAGACCTGCCCAAGTTGTGTAAAGACTGACAATTCACACAGACTGACTGGAAAGGTATTCGATCTGATATTTCACTGAAGTCCTGGTCTATAATCTCCTTCACACTTGATTTTTCTCTTCTCATGGGAATTTTTTCACAACTGCTTGACATCTTTTCCACACAGCTTCATTATATCATGCCTTCAGCTATCCATCTTCTCAGCCTGGATATTAGAGGCCTAATGGCAAGGCAATTCTTTCCAAGGACATCAGTTTTTAAATTTTTGTATACACTGCCGAGGCTCATATGAGAGCCAACACACGGAACGTCCAACAAACAAGGGGAGCAGGAGACAAGAGGGGCGTGAGAGGGAAGGGAAAAAACAGTGTGGAACAGATACATGAGGAGCTCTGTGGAAGAGAGAGGGATGGGACAGGGTACACAGGGTAAACAAGATAGGCACAACAGCCTACAGGGACTTTCAGGACCTTACACGACAGGGACTTTTAGGAAAGAAAGCAGGGAATATGAAGGAGGTCGGTTTGGGGTGGATTAACGGGGGTAGAAAAGATCGTGGTTTTGAATAGGGGAAGATAAGTGATTGTGGTGAACAGCTGTTTTGAAGACCTGGAGGGAAAAGTTGAAGATTGGAGGGATTGAAGAGATTGTGGGAGTTTGTTCCAAAGGCGGGGAAAAAAGAGGAATGAAAGAGTGAAGGTGAGCAGTGATTCTTGATTTTGGTAGTTTTACAAGAAGGGGGTTGTTGGCGGACCTCGAGTGCCCCCTGCAGAAATATGGGGGGGGATATATCTCAGACAGAGTGGGGGGGAGGCCGGAGGGAAGACTGAAATACCACCGACCTGCCTGCAGTGAGAGAGTGAGATACCCAAAGACTCGGCCTCATCGCGGGAGATACCAAAGGCCTAAATGCCTTGGTTTCCACAGCATGAAGCCGAGAAAGGTGAGAGGTGGGAGCACCAGCCCAGAAGGGAAAGCGGTGTGCCATCAGGCTGTGGACAAAAGCTTTGTATGTAATCAGGAGCTCAGGTGTGTCAAGGGAGGACTTTGCACGATGGAGGATGCCAAGTCGGCAACTGGCTTTGGAGGCCATCTTGGAAATGTGGCTTTCCCAGGAAAGATCATGGCAGATAGTAAGACCCAGAAGCTTGAATGAAAGGACTTCTTCCAGAGGATTGTTGAAAAAGTAGATGGGAGGTTTTCCAGACAGTCCTTTCGGAGAGACATGGTGAGAGTGCGAGATTTGTCAGGATTGAAAGACATGTTCCACATGTTGGACCAGTTTGTGATTTTATCCAGATCTGCAGAGAGTGAAGAAGCTGCTGTTTGCCAATCTGAGCGATGACAGATGGTATGGCAGAGGGTGGAGTCATCAGCAAAGCGATAAAGAGGATTTTCCAGAGAGTCAGAGAGATCACTTTCTCAACTTGGAAGGCTTTGAATTATTATGTGCAGATATGGAGCCAAAACCAACTGAGGGAAACCTTAAATTTCTCTCCAAAGCCTGCAAAAAATATGTCTGCCCTAATGCAAGCCAGAAATCGATATCAGACTAATTTCAAACCTGAACTCTCTGACCCATCTCTTGCTTCCAAGACCTGGTGGTAGCTGGTGGAGTTGGTCTTTGATGTATATTCTTCATCCGCTCCCTCTCTACAAATGGCTCCATAGCAGACTCTGCAATAAAAAACAATGTAGTCCATAATCGCTGTATAAGTCATTCCTTTCGTCTAATGACTGATCACGAGTTTAATTTCTATACAGTCACTCAATTCTGAATATGCTATTTCTCCTCAATTAGCAAATAGATGGAGGCCCTCAATCAGAAACAGGAGGTCAGCGCGATGTCTGAACATATTCTGTGCCGTCCACACAGTTCTGCTTGCCAAATCTTGCACTTGCTTTTATTTGCCAAACTCTGTCTGTGGATTCAAGACTGTCAACATGTCAGGCTGATTGGCCGAGTGCAAACAAACAAACAAACCGAGTGTGTAAACAGCCTGCTACTCTTAATGGCTCCTTATTGACCACAATACCTGAAGAGGATGGCATACCCAAATTAAGTACATTGCACCCAATTCTATTCTTGGTGTTAATTAATGATCTCCCTGTTTGCTTGAAGAACACTACTTTTTTGCAGATGACTTAAGTCACTTAACATCATGTGAAACAGTTCCCAGAAGACAAAAGCTGCAGCATCCCTCACAGCAGACCTCAAATTGACTTTTAAAAGCATTTCAATACATGTAACATGATTTTAACTCACATACTCAGAGTTCTTTCCACAAGGATTCACAATACTCTGTTGTCTCGTGCCCTTCCCTCCAGTCTTTCAAGAGTGATGTTCATTGTCAAGTAATGCTTTCTCACAGACTCATCCCTGCTCTCCTCTGCTATCATTGAGCCTCCCCTAATCCCTTTTATGTCTGCCATTCATTCACTCATGTGTGATTTAATTATCTTCTTGTTCCCCTTTGATCCAATGTCATTCTGTCAACTTGCTACCCTCTGTTGTTTAGTTCTTCCATGAACCTGGATATCTAGGAAAAAAACAAGCAAATACACATATCTATACTCACGATCAACCTTTGGAAGTGCAGTCCTTTGAATTATTGGACCTCAGCTTCAGCCATTACCTCTCCTGGCCACGGCAGATCCCTCACTTACCTCTCCAAAAATGTAATCATTTCAGATAGAATCCAAAAAGTACAGAAATAACGACAACACAGCTTAAATACTGATGATGAATAAATGACTCCACATATTGGTAGAGCCCCCATGAAATTCTGAAAGCATAGAAAAGGAGGATGTTATTTTTTAAATAAATTTTAAAAATATATTAAAACAACATTACCATGATGAAATAATTATAATAGTAATTACATTCTCCTGGGGAGATAATGTTATATTAGTACTTGCTTTTTGTCAAAGTTACTGTTGTGCTTTTCATTTTTCTTATCGGTCTGTCCGTCTATTCTGAAATAGCTCGTCTCTGTGAAAAATGTGGGCTTTACATAATGCAATACATTTCCTGGAAATATAAAACTATTTTAATAGTGCAGCACCACAGTGAAGTTGTCGAGGTGTTCAATGTACGTGGACCAAATGGCTGTTGTTATAATGCTGTTTCAAAAATAACTGTAACCTTTTGACCTCTTTAAATCACTTATCTACTCCACTGCAGGGCCTAGTGCAAGCAAGCATGGAACATTCTACTGACCGATAATAGAGGTGAATAGCTCAGGAGCCGAACTGCCAGCTGCCATGAAGGTGGCTCCAGCTACATCTTCACTGAGCTGTAAACGCTGCGCACACAAACAAAGACAATAATAATGGTAGTAATGAACGTTTTATATATATATATATATATATATATATATATATATATATATATATATATATATATATATATATATATATATATATATATATATATATATATATATATATTCTATGTATTTTTTGTTGTTTTGATTAATGAAATAAATCATAGGTAAATGCCATTTCATGATGTTATTTGCCCTTTGTATTGAGAAATCTTCTCAAAGCATGACAGTAGCCCTCGCTGTTATGACATTTATGAGCACATTTGGGGATGAATAATGCAATAGCAATCATATACTGTCGTAGATTTCGAGACAAATGGGCCAAAAAAAAACACCATAGAAAAAATATATAAATGGGAAACAAAGAGCTCATCATCATCATTGTCATCATCGTCATCATCGTTTTACGTCCATTTCCATACTTGCATGTGCAAGCCGTGATCCAACTAATGGATGCTTTCTATGCTGCACGATCCCTCACTGCACAATCACTATATAAGTTAGGAAATGGAAAATATCCAGTCTTATATAAGAAACCAAATGATGAGGTAAATTGAAAATCATTATCCTTAAATAATGCATGGTATTACAACATGCAGTGCCTCTACCAGATAACAGAGACTAAATCTATATGAGAAAATTCATTCATCATTTAAGTGAATTCTGGGTTTTCTTCTTTGAAACTTAATATTTTGGCAGAAATTCCTTTTGCACATCCTTTTTCAATTCAAAAAGGACCAGAATTGGGATTCGGTTTCCCAAGAGTGAGCTCATCATCATTAATGTAATTAGATTCTGGCAGGAACTCCGTTGAATCATTTATCTCTCTGAGCATTTGAGCAAAAAATGCTCATCCATCCATGTCAGCCATCCTTCCATCAGAGTTTGATGCATAATTCGTGACCATCGTTTAATTTAAATTATTCATCGATTCATCTTCAAGCAACATTATTACACTGATGGTAATTGCACTTGAAAAGATGCCAGGATGGAAAGAGCATTAATTTGGCACATTTTAAAAGATGAACATATGCTATGTCCCAAAGGCTGTCACAGTAATAGTAAGTCGTAACTGTTTGTTTGATTTCCAATAGGGTATTGGTCTACTTTTAGCAACAAGGAGCGCTCAAGCCCCGTCACATGCAGCAATTTGTAAATGCAACAGGCTTAATATCGGGTCATTCCTCCAGAGAACAAGTGTAGGTTCAGTGATGGATTGTGATCTGATGAGTCTGGCCCTTAGGTGGCCTTCCAAGAAGTTGCACAGTGGTTTGATTGGATTTGAGTGGAGATTCTTGGCTGGCCACGGCAGTTTTTTGATGCTATATTACTTGCACTAATTGCCAACAGATGTGGCAGTATGGATAAGGCGTGTTGAACTAACTTTCAGCAATGTCAAATAAATCCTCTCCATTGTATTTTTTTCAGATTGACGCCAAACCCTAACTCATCTTTTGGATGCAAACCACAAGTACTGTGATTCATCACTCTACATTACATGTTTCAATTGTCCAAAACCAATTAATGAAGTTCCAGGCACCATTTTAGGCAATGTAATCGATGGCTGAGAAGACCAGGTGCTCATAGAAACTGTCCACCATCAACCTCCTTCTGGTGAAACTCCTAAAACCCAGAATCACTGCTCACCGCCACTCATTTGTTCCTCTTTTTACACCTGCGGAACCAACTTCCACATTATTTTCAATCATTTCCTTCCCTCCAGATCTTCAAGACAGCTATTCACCACCATCTCAGATCATCCCCAATCCAACCCCCCCCCCACCCCACCCAAATCTCCTCCTCTTTCCAAATTTCCTGTTTTCCCTCCTGACAGTTCCCTTCTGTATCCATCTTGTCCATCACATGCATCCTCTCCTCCCCCCATCCATTGTTTGTCCACCTTCCTCTATCTTGGCCTTCAACTCTGCCGATAATGTTTCCTCCCTCTCTCTATTGTTCCTTTTGTCCTATTGCAGTCTGATCCATTCAGTGTTCTAGTAGCGGAGTAGTAGTGGAGATAGTGTTCTAGTACTTGTTCTTCCACGAGCCTCGACTATTTAATACAAAAAAACAACTGTCCAAGTTACCAGTAAATTGTTGATGTGCTAGCCTCAGTTCAAGTCGGCTCGTTAACTTTTTGAGGATTAATTTTAATGCTAGACATCTGGTTATTATTTACTACAAATTACAAGGCACTTTTGACCTGATATTCAATAATATATTATAAAATATTTTGACCTGACTGCCACATTTTTAACATTGGCATGACTCATCCTCTTTCGTTTTTGCTCAGGGCAGTTCCTACAGTTGACTTCGGAAGACCCAATCTGACAAATGCCAGGAATGTCTGACAGTACAGAATATAACCATTCCATTAGTGAAGGTCAAGCAGCCCTTAACCCTGCAGCATCTTGATTACAATTGAGTTGTGATACCTGCTGCACAACTCGATAAAGTGTATGCAAACCTTGCATGGAAAGAAAATATGCAAAAGCAGGTTGGGAGCATTCATTTTAAGTTTGGGTATGATGTCCCAATACATTTGAGAAAATAGTCTATATATTTATGTACAGAGTGTTCTGTGAAAGATAGTTTCCATTAGGGAAGTAACAGTCAACCTTATGTGTGGAATATTGTCACATGAAGATCGGTCCAGGAGGGGAAGGCAGATTACATCCTCTCTGAAGGTCATTAAGCTGGGTTTTCATCATCAATTCGAGAGTGACATGGTAATTCTTCTAAGAAATCGCCTGCTTTCCAAAAGCTTGGAATTCTACAGAATAATGTCATTGTGGCTGTTTTGTGCGCTTTATTCGTGTACGTTTGTGTCAGCGTTTCTTTGTTTTATTTAATAATTATTTGCGGAACAAGACAAGCGAGTGGTTATGCTTCTTTATCCGATCTGGCATTAAAATGATCTGTAGGGATATTTTAATTCATAAAAAGTGTTTGCACACTGACATCTCCTTCAATGAGATTCTGTTGGACCTTTTATCATGCAAATTGGGAAAAATAAAACAATCTTCGACTTCATATTCATTTAATTTTGAGATGATGAAAGTCACAACCATGTGGCAAGCAGATGGTGATGCCACTTTACAGACACTCGCACACACAAAAGTGACAAACACTTCTATTGTGACGTTTCTTGCTATATTGGGTGATTATCTATCGACTCGATGTCATGCACAGTGGTTTATCCTGAAATCATGATTGGTCACATAATGTATGATTGCTGTTGACGTTTCATGCATTCACCCTTCGTGGGAGCGAAATAGGGTTATCGTACCTCAATGTACCATTGATTTTCTCCGTCGTTCTACATGTACACTGACGCAGACCAACATCCGTAATGCAGTTGCCTTCACGAGCAAGACTGGTTCTTTGATCTATGATTGTAGATGTTTGAAGGAAAATTATTATGAAAGAAATGAAAATTTATCATTTTTGAGGAGAAATATAATTGGTAAACGAGGACTCCCTCGCTAACCGTTAAACATCTTACTTCAACTTTCTTCCTCCCACTTCCTTCTTCCTCAAAATCATTCAGGATTTTCTCATTCAAAAAAACATCTAGTGTTCATTTTCTGCTTCTTCCGCTTCTCCTCAATCCCCCATCCAAAAAAAGAATTACGAATGACCAACTCACCAGAAGAAGGCCACAACTTTAGCATGAAGGGATTCAAGAGAGCCTGCAGTTTACAGCTACAAAACTACTCGATAAGCATCACTTTTGACATCCGATTGGAAGAAAGGCACTGTGGTGACCAGGAAGTAATTCTGCAGACCAGGAAGCAGAAATCTTGAATGTGGGGTACCAGCACACAATGGCCAATTATTTTCAAAATTTACAGTGAGATATTTAACCTCCAAAAACGAATGCTAGTAGTAGAGGATAAATGGGGCTTCTGAGGCAGCCATTCAAATGAATGGGGGGAAAGGGAAAAACTTTATAACTTAAGCCCCAAAAGCCCAAAACAGGAGACTGATTTCTTCCCCCTCCCATACAAGCAAATGTAAAATTGAGACTGGCTCAAGCCCCAAAAGCTCAAAATAGGAGACTGATTTTCTCCCCACCTATTCCCTTCCCTCCCATACAAGCAAATGTAAAATTGAGACTTACTGATTAAAGCACTTCTTTCCTTTCATATTTTAATTCCACTCAAAGAGCGAACCAATGAATATTTGTCCATGTTCTACTTTGGGGAATAACTTAATTTTCCTATTACATTCATCACCATCGAGTATATTCACAAAGATTACTTTGGAACTTAGCTCTTGGTTTAAATGTCTTTGTTGAGCAGAAATGAAATCATAAAATTCTCTCAATGCCCTTTAAAATTAAACTCAAACATGAATACATTACACACATTCTGTCAGCTGTCTGAGTGCAGCTGAAAACAGGAAGCTTGGGAAAAATTTCCAGAATTAATGAGCTGTTGAAAAACAGGAAAGAGAACAATGAGGCAACTCCAGGCAAAGATCCAACTAACTTCTTCCAACATGGTTTATAAGCCAGGCATTTCTTTTCCGTTTAGCGGTTTTTCATTTTTCTCATCTTGACCCAATGGTAATGACTGAGACATGAACTATCTTTCATCTGACGAAGAAGATAACCCATCACAATGTTGGTAAGTTTGTGTGCTTGTGTGTGTGTGTATTGTAAAGTCTGGCTTCCTCTTGGAATGATGGTGAAGCAATTGATTATTAATTAAATCACTATACGACTAATAATTATTGGGTTTTTTTTCTAACAGGTTGTCCCCAATAAGAACATCATTCATAACTGATGTTGAAAATTAGTTATCTGAATTACACGACGAGTGGATAAAAATGAATGACTTCATTTTGAATGAATGAAGACATTTATTCATTTTGAAATGAACTGAATGATATTATTGTTGACTGGAAAGAATTACTCTCACGTCATCTGACCTTGAATGAGGCAAGTCCAAGGTGAGGAATTATCACTCTGTCTCCGTGTGTGTATATATGTGTATATGTGTATGTGTGTGTATGTGTGTATGTGTGTATGTGTGTATGTGTATGTATGTGTGTATGTGTATGTGTGTTCATGCATGTGTGTGTGTATATGTGTGTGTGTGTGTGTGTGTTTGTGCATGTGTGTATGTGTATGCGTTTGTGCGTGTGTGTGTGTGTGTGTATTTGTGCATGTGTGTGTGTATATGTGTGTGTTTGTGCATGTGTGTGTATGTGTGTGTATGTGTGTGTATGTGTGTATGTTTGTGCATGTGTGTGTATATGTGTGTGTGTGTGTGTGTTTGTGCATGTGTATGTATGTGTGTGTGTGTGTGTGTGTGTGTGTATGTATGTGTGTATGTGTGTGTGTGCATGCATGTGTGTGTGTATATGTGTGTGTGTTTGTGCATGTGTGTATGTGTATGCGTTTGTGCATGTGTGTGTGTGTATTTGTGCAAGTGTGTGTGTATATGTGTGTGTGTGTGTGTGTGTCTATGTTTGTGCATGTGTGTGTGTATATGTGTGTGTGTGTTTGTGTTTGTGCATGTATGTGTGTGTGTGTATGTGTATGTGTATGTGTATGTGTGGTGTGTGTGTGTGTGTGTGTGTGTGTGTGTGTGTGTGTGTATATGTGTGTGTGTGTGTGTGTGTGTGTGTGTGTGTGTGTGTGTGTGTGTGTGTGTGTGTGTGTGTATATGTGTGTGTGTGTATATGTGTGTGTGTGTATATGTGTGTGTGTGTGTGTGTGTGTGTATATGTGTGTGTGTGTGTGTGTGTATGTTTGTGCATGTGTGTGTGTATATGTGTGTGTTTGTGCATGTATGTGTGTGTGTGTATGTGTATGTGTATGTGTATGTGTATGTGTATGTGTATGTGTATGTGTATGTGTATGTGTGTGTGTGTGTGTGTGTGTGTGTGTGTGTGTGTGTGTGTGTGTGTGTGTGTGTGTGTGTGTGTGTGTGTGTGTGTGGTATGTGTGTGTCTATGTCTTTGACTCATTATTATTATTTATTTATTTTCAGTTTAAACACCTGTCTAGATGAATCAAACACACAACTTAATCTTCTGGAGGAATGTGACATGACACTCTATCTTCTGGAGGAAAATGTTATATTTATTATTTCATTAATATCATAATATAATTATCTTTATATACCCTAATTGTTCTTCACTCTTTGTTTCAAAACAGAATATGGTATCCAAGTTTCAAAATCACAAGACATCTGAAGCAGACTTCTGGGAAAGATCGTCCATTTTCACAATTGAATATTTACCCAAAGAAAAATGTTTAATATTTTCAATCTTGCTTAATTATATTTGCTTTCCTTATAATTATCTGATTTTGAATTACAAGAAAAGAATAAAGGAGATGTAATGGAGAAGGGAGGGGAGGGGGGGGGGGGGGGAGTAGGTGCGTTCCCCCAATGACCCACCACTCCCCTGATCCCACCCCCTCCCTCCCCGTGTGTGTGGGGAAGGGTGGGGGTGGGATGAGGGGGTTGGTGAGTCAAAGGTGGGGGCACACAGGGGGTGGTGCTTGTGTGGATGGGTGGGGCTTGTGTGGGTGGGTGGGGCTTGTGTGGGTGGTTGGGTGCAGCTTGTGTGGGTGGGTGGAGCTTGTGTGGATGGGTGGGGCTTGTGTGGGTGGGCGGAGCTTGTGTGGATGGGTGGGGCTTGTGTGGGTGGGGGGAGCTTGTGTGGATGGGTGGGGCTTGTGTGGGTGGGTGGAGCTTGTGTTGATGGGTGGGGCT
Source organism: Eptatretus burgeri (assembly GCF_056783735.1). Taxonomy (NCBI): domain Eukaryota; kingdom Metazoa; phylum Chordata; class Myxini; order Myxiniformes; family Myxinidae; genus Eptatretus; species Eptatretus burgeri. Next base: position 17,337,641 of record NC_140969.1, read on the forward strand.
TGTGTGGGTGGGTGGAGCTTGTGTTGATGGGTGGGGCTTGTGTGGTTGGGTGGAGCTTTTGTTGATGGGTGGGGCTTGTGTGGGTGGGTGGAGCTTGTGTTGATGGGTGGGGCTTGCTCGGGTGGGTGAAGCTTGTGTGGATGGGTGGGGCTTGTGTGTGTGGTTGGAGCTTGTGTGGATGGGTGGAGCTTGTGTGGATGGGTGGGGCTTGTGTGGGTGGGTGGAGCTTGTGTGTATGGGGTTTGTGTGGATGGGTGGGGCAAGTGTGGGTGGGTGGAGCTTGTGTGTGTGGGGCTTGTGTGGGTGTTGTCAAAAAGGGGCGGAGTTAAAAAAGGGGTGGAGTCAAAAAAATTATTTTTCAATTTATCTTTGTCTTTTGCAATTCCTGTGAATAACATGAACCTAAAATCTCTTCCACCTTGAAATCATATACCTTTTAAGTCCAAGGAACTGTATCTAATACATCAACGATGTTGAAAAGTTCATTTGTCCATCGCTTAGTGTAACCTTTTTCAAAATGAGATTTCCACCTGTCATATGCTTACTATATCACCAATTTTGAACTTCGGCTTTCTGACATTAATCTCTTTTTCATATTCTAATTTTCTAAATGTTTCTGATGGTTTGGTATTCGTTGAGGTGTGAACCGTATCATTATACTTATCTACAATATTCTGAATTAAAGCTGACTATTGTTGAGAACCGAGTTGAGTGAATTTTTTATATAGTCTCTCTTTTAAAGTGCGATTGAATTGCTCAATAACAACCGCTTTTCCTTCATCAAAGGTGCTGTATAATATAATGTTGTTATTTTTAAGAAAGTTCATAAATGTTTTGTTGTTGAACTCTGTACCCTCATCAGTCCACAATTATTTTTAGGTTTTCGCTTACTTTTATTAAATATCTGTTGGAAGGCTAACATGAGTGTATTCCTGGTTTTGTTTTTCAAAGGGAGGACCCACACATATCTACTCCTCAAATCAATAATTGTTAAAGCATACTTGTGCCCCTTATCATAATTGAGTTCAATTAAATCAGCGGACCAGATATAATCAACTTCCTTGGAATAAACCTTCCTTCTCTGAAACTGTGATTATTGGTTTATGTAATTCATCAGCTAATTGCTCTTCAATCTTAATGACATCATTAGAGCCGATAACTTTTTTAAATTTCCAAGCCCAAGTTTCAATTTAGCACTGATCATCTTCTTCACGATGAACCTATCAACTTTGTCTCTCAAGGTTGGATTTTGTATCAGAGACAAATTATACATTTCTCTCTCGGCTTCATGTTTTTCTTCCAACGTTGTGGTATTTCCATAATAAATATCGTGCCTCATGCACACTTCATCAACCCTATTGATAGATTTGCTCCACAGTTTAGGATTGTCAGCCTCATCTAATCTTTTATTCAAGTTTGTTCCTGGACCACAAGAAGAATATCCTGGAAGATGTAATTCCCCTGGTATTCCAGGAGTTGTAAATTTACTTCCTGATAAAAACTTTTGTATATCTCCCCAACGTTTGTGTTTGGAGATAAATTTACTATTTTTAGAGCCACACACCGAATATATGCCTTTTTGTATAACCCTGTTATTTTTACTTTTAAAATATGAGATTTTTTAGTTTTAGTTTTCTTTTTACATTTGAGACAATAACTCATTTTCATATTTATGAGAAAAATTCCTACAGAGTGCGAAAACCTTTTTAGTTTCCAACATGCACATTTGAATCTTTATTGTTAAAACATAAATAATCCTTAGAAATGTCTTCACTCTCTCCTCCATTTATTTAAGAAGAAAAATGTAAAACTTTAACGAAAGTCAATCACACCAAGGAAAACGATGTTAATAGTCTTGATGTAAATATTTCTAATAGACTTGTCAATTCTTTGTTTTCCTCCTCAGTGTGTTGAGATTTATTTATATTCTTTAATACCCACAATCTTTTTCTAATCTCATTGGTTTTCATTTTTTTTTTTTTAATCTCTCTCTTTCCTCCCTCTCCCTCTCCTCCTTCTCTCTATTCTCCCTTGCCTCCTTCTCTCTTCTCCCTTGCCTCCTTCTCTCTCTTCTCCCTCTCCTCCTTCTCTCTATTCTCCCTCTCCTCCTCTCTCTTCTCCCTCTCCTTCTCTCTCTTCTCCTTTTCCTCCTCTCTCTTCTCCTTCTCCTTTGTCTCAGTTTCTTCAACTCCTTCCTCGTCCCTTACTATCGTTGAATCACTTTCACCCCATAGAATATCATATATATATATATATATATATATATATATATATATATATATATATATATTCATCAGGATTTCTTGTTATTCCAGTATCCAATTTTTTTTTTTTTTTGCAACAGGAAACCACTAAAATTTCTTCTGAGTTTCTAAAAGAGCCTTGCGTTTTCTTAACTTTAAAATTTTTTCATTATTTAACATTTTCATTAAATCCAAAGTTGTTGGTTTTTTAACATCAGTAGAAAGCCAATCCTTTATTGAAAACACCTCATTCTTATGTTGTAGAACATATTTATTAAAATACCGAATACACTTTTCTTGAAGGTATGCTTGGACACAGAAATGATAATTTTCTTGAAGCCTTCTTGCTGTCATTTATGTATTAGAAATATATGACATTTAATATACTGACAGGAAATACCTCCCCATCTTCACATAGTTAAATCATTTTGTATTTCCTTACTTATTATATATAATCCTGTTCTTTGTGTTTTCATGATATAAACTATGGCAAAACCATGATTGATTTTACCCTTATTAAATTCTTTTATTTGTTGTTTGCCAACCGTGCTTCCACAAAACTCATTCTCGGCACCAAGTGCATAATATTCTTCCTTACGAGACTGATTTAATCGTTTCAGGTCTTCTAGGTTAATTTCAAATGACCAATTATAACCTAAATCATTCATATCATCCCCATTGTTCTATTCTCATACAAACGATACGCCCTTCTTTATAAAATTTTATTTTAATTGGAACTGTGAATTCTGTATGACCTGGAGAGAAAATTAACACTTCTGTATCTTTGTAATACACGGCCGTTTTATTTAAGGATATATATTGTGATAAATCCCTTAATCTCAGTCGGGCTTGGATAATTTATTAATTTATAAGCATTTTTCACATAAATATTTTTTGCTATACTATATTTCCGTTGTTCAGCCTGTGCCTTTGAGTAATAATTTGATAAATCAATATCCGGTTCTTGGGATACACCAAAGATAGAACCATCTTTACTAACATAAGTCCTCTATATCTCTTTGCTGATGACTCCACCCTCTGCCGTACCATCGGTCATCCCTCAGACCGGCAAGCAGCAGCTTCTTCGTTCACTGCATATCTGGATAAAAATCAAAAACTGGTCCAACATGTGGAACATCTTTCAATCTAGACAAATCTCACACTCTCACAATGTCTCTTCGAAAGGACCGTTTAGAACCCCCCCCCATCCCCCCATCCACTTTCTCAACAATCCTCTGGAAGAAGTCTTTTCTTTCAAGCTTCTGGGTCTCACTATCTGCCATGACCTTTCCTGGGAAAGCCACATTTCAAACCTCGCCTCCAAAGCCATTCGCCGACTGGGAATCCTCCATCATGCAAAGTCCTTCCTCAGCCCACCTGAGCTCCTGACCACCTACAAAGCTTTTGTCTGCAGCCTGATGGAGTACTGCTCTCCCCTCTGGGCTGGTGCTCCTGCCTCCCACCTTTCTCGGCTTCACGCTGGAGAAACCAAGGCATTCAGATCATTGGCATCTCTCGCAATGAGGCTGAGTCTTTGGGCCTCTCAATCACCGCAGGTTGGTCGGTGGTCTTTCTGTCTTCTCCCGTCTCCTCTCCAGCCTCGCCCCCCTCTGCTCTCTCTGTGATTTGTCCCCACCACATTTCCACAGGGCGCTCAAGGTCCACCAACAACCCCCTTCTGGTAAAACGACCAAAATCACGAATCACTGCTCACCTTCACTCTTTCATTCCTCTTTTTCCCCATCTTTGGAATAAACTCCCTCACTCTATTCAATCCCATTCTTCCCTCCAGGCCTTCAAAACAGCTGGTCACCACCACCTCTTATCATCCACAATCCAAATCCTCGATCTTTTCTACCCCCGATAATCCACCCAAACCCACCTCCTGCAAATCCCCTGCTTTCCTTCCTGAAAGTCCCTGTAATGTCCATCTTGTATTCCCCATGTTCCCCGTCCCATCCCTCTCCCTTCCACAGATCTCCTGTCTCTGATCCCCACTGTTTTGTCCTTCGTACTCCCTCCCCTCTTGACTCATGCGCCCCTTGCTGTGCGTTGTGTGTTCGCTCTCACACGAGCCTCGACAAGGTAAACAAACAAAAAAATCATTTCTATTAGATTAAAAATAATGTCATTGAAAAAATTATTTTTGTTGAGTTGAAATAACACAAAAAGACATAATTGACCACAACACTTGGAATTTAATTCTTGGGCTTGAAATGTTTGATAAACACCATTCTGTAAGAATTTTATTACTTCAACAGGTGGTGGAAGACCAAAACTATCAAAATAATATTTGTCTTGACTATTAAAAATACAAACCCAATGAGAACCAATCCCATTATTATCTTCTAAGTTCATAATAATATTCTTTGTATGTAAAGGAATTAGATAAAGGAATTTAAACCAGCAAATAAAGGAATTAGAAATGGGAAAAATCCTCCACTCCTCTCTCTTATTGAATATTTCTTCAACATTGGTTTTGTCATTTTAATTTTAAGTGAGCCAGTATCGTTCAAGATTTTCACCTGTTCTCTTGTGAGCAAAACATCAATTCTTACTGCTCCTTTTCTCTGAATTGTATTTACGTCAATCATACAAGGCTTTTGATTTTGAATACAAGATGATAGTTTATGAAGATTGATTTGATTAACATATGCCCCAGTTGGCACTTTACTCCTCATTTATTTATCAAAAAAAATTACGTGAGACTAATCATAACACCATTATCTGTATTAATCTGTCATTCTGTTTCTTCCAAAAGCAAACAATATGTATTAACTTCTTCACGCTCTCCTCTTTCAATATATAGGGAAGTATCCACTCAATTAGACTTTATAGGTTCCTTTTGAGCACTCAGGTCAATCGCATAGATTGCATACAGACTTTTAAATGCTGAAATATCCAAAATAGGTTCTTTATTTCCATTGCTTTCACACACCTTTTGGTAAGACTTGTGTGCTTCAGCATAATCATTTTTTCCCAATTAATTTCCAATCTATCTTGTGGATAAAATGTTCCATCGAGAGAAACGTGAAGTTGCTTCACCTTAGCATTATCACTCAATGCATTATTCTTATCAGCAGCAGTATCACCATCTAGTTTTTTTTAAAAATGAGCCACAGATATCGTGGCTTTCCTTCCAGAATACCCAAATTCCACGTGTAAATGGCTTGGTTCAGTTTAACTTGTTGACATCTTCTTTTAAGGTATGATACATTGTGTGGCTTCTTTGAGTGAAGTCTTCTATTCAACATCTCTTCTGTTTTAAGATTAGGAGTATATTCACGAATATACCAACTCATTTCATCAATAACAAATTTATTCTGAGCAGCAAAAGCATTAGCCGCACCAAAAAGCAATATATTTTCATTATCATTCCTTTGGAGTTGAAATCTAATTTTAAGACCATACAGAACTTTATCATGATCACAAAATTCAAATATACCTTTAAGAGGAACTGCCACAGTAAAACTATTATCTGCTTTTGTATCATCATTATACATTCCTTTCCTTTGACTATATCCAGGGTCTGTGTTTGTTCCCGTTGACATATCAGGAAAAAAACCTTCGACAGCCCCCTTTCCCATTCTATCACGAAATTAATACAGTGTAAATTTCATCATTTCAGATGTAGCAGAGACATAATCAACCGCTTCAACTTCTTGTGTTACAATGTACAAACGAACACTATCAAACATTTCCAGAAGAAATCATTTATGAGTGTAGCATTTGTGTTTGTTGCAGCCTCAGTGAATGTAAATTTACACAACATGAAACTTTCGGCTAGATTCAAATAAGTTTGTTGAATATTTATGTGAAAACTTTTTGTTCCATTTGCATTCCAGTCTGTTCCAGTTATTGCATTTACCTTGAAGTAGTCTTCGTTTTTAGGAGAGTTTGAGATGACAATGGTATCATCCAAATCATCGATACTATCAATTGCTTCCATACTTGTATTTATTCAGGAAAAAAGATGTTAAAACTTTTGAAACCCTGACCCAAGTATTTGAATTATTTTCTGTCGTTCTTGAGGAGACAACTGAGTTTTGCCTTTCTTAATTTCTTTTATTGCTTGTAATTTATGACATTCCTTTTGAGCATCTTTTATACTCTTTACAGCACCCGCTACATTTCCCACAGCAGAAGCAGTTGAACCAATTAGGTCTTTATGTTTAAGAATAGTTGAACCTATACCCATTAGAGTATCAATTATCTCATCTCCTTTTTTTCTAAATTGATGTCCAACACCCCTTTGTTTCTTCGGTTTATAGTATCCTCTACCAAGATACATACCTTCACCCTTGTAGTATGGGGAAAGGAACATCCCATCCCCTGTAACTATTTTATATTTTCCCAACTCGTGTTTCCTCACAATAACCATCGTATTTATTTGCTGGAAAACTTCATGTAGTTGAATTCTGATGGATATAATTTCTCCATTAAAAGAAAACATGCGATTATCTTGGTCGGTTATCCTAAAATTTACTCTGTATATGGTTTTTCCTGACACAGGAAGATAAACCAGATTTTTGGGTTCCATATTGAATTTATAACCATTTGGAGTTGAGTCTGTGCTGAATGAAAATATTGTATTTGTTCTTATTCCATCATTATAAACACCATCAAACAAATCACAGTGAATTAATACCGAATTTATGCCTGAGGATATTTGAGTAACGTTATCTCTGTAGAACGTCCCATTAGTTTCAATCTTTTTTGAGGAGAAACCCAATAACTCTCTAAATGAATTATCAATTGTGAAATCAACCTTGTAGTCATTTTTAACTTTAATCGTTGATTTTGAAGTTTGTTTTTGAATGTCTATAACAATATTTTTTGGTTCATCACCCTGTTCTTTCATAAGACAAGCAATTTCAGAAGATATTTGGGAAATCTCATATGCTCCGGGTGAAACTGTTATCGTTTTGTATCCACTTCCCGGATTATAACTAAACTTGTCATTTTTCTCCGTGATATTAAATAAGGTATTATAAGTTTCCATGGACAATAAACACGCCTCATATTCTTTTGTTGCGTCAAGTTGTTGTGAGTATGGGAATGAAGCTGTGTGGTCGCTTGTTGTGAAATTAAAACTTGGGATTGTGCTTCTCATCTTATTTAATATGAGATAAAATGTCTTTGTATTGACATTTATCAATTATTTTCATGCTCATCAACTGGTCTAAAATGGCTGATGTTTCATTAAAACAATTATTATTTCCAGCCTTCTTACTACCGAACAACAATAACAGTCGATTGACTAATTGTGATGGGTCATTTGGTAGAAAACTAACACCTGAACCAATCCACTTCAAGCCTGAATAATGTGTTTCTCCTTCTCATTCTTCCTACTTTTACCAGATAGACTAACCCAATAATTAAGAAAGTCCAGCAGATCAATGTATACCATATCATCCTTATTTTCCATATCCAATGGTTGATCAAAATACTTTGATTCATCCCCCACAGTTGAACCTTGTTTTCCATCTTTTATTAGAAGAAACATTAATCTCAGAGTTAGTTTAACAGGGGATTGAGCAGAACTCAAGAACCTTAATTCATCATTAAATATCAATACCTTTTCTTGAACAAGATGAAATATTGCTGGTTGTTCTGTTGGAATGAGTCCTGCTTTGGTTTTTTAATCCGCTGAATATTCATTGTTTGAAGAGCATTCACAACATAATCACGGGGTTGATTAATCTCTTTCAGTTGTTGAAATAATCCTTCATCATCATCTTCTAATTCTCCTATATGCTCTAATTCTTCCTCCGTCATTTGACTGAAATCTTTTAACATTTGAAGATTTTTAGGAGTATATTCTATTGTGGGAACTGTGGAAGCATCTATAATTTTTTCTTGGGAAGTTTACAAAAGTGGTTTAAAAAATTTCTCTTGTTTTCTTTCAAATGCTTCTTCACCCATTAGTTTCTTCTTTTTGTCTTCCTGTTGTTTTACAACTTTTGAAACCAACTCTTGATGCTCCTTAAATCTTCTTGCTCTTTCTTTCACACCCATTTATTTATTGGAAAATATCATTTAATGAATTGTAAAGATCAAAAGGGAAATTTTCCTTTTCTTCATCATTCAAGTAGATGTGTTCAAATAAATCCTTTTCTTTAAATATTTTTTCAAATTCTTTATTAACATTAATACGAGTTGTAATTTCTTCTTCACTAATACTTGTATCTCTGCTTTTCATACGTTTGCGTTGAGTTTCTTCATCAACATCAAAACCGAATGATAAAATCTTAACCCCATAACAACTCAGATGTTTCATAATTTGTCTCATTCCTTCTGGTTTCGTTTCTAATATCCCAAGACCACCAGATTTTAGTTTCTGTAACTCATTCTTACAATGTGAATATTTTGTTGTACCAAGAGAAACCTCCTAAAATATTTGACCTTCATTCCTCAATCGCATATGTTCCTCTACTGAAATATAGTAATAATCTTCACCTTCTACTTCTCCAGGTCTTATTGCTCGAGTTCTTGTAGATACAATGCATATCACGGGGTGTTTTTTAAGCAAATTTAAAATATTCTCATTTGTACTATACAAGAACCTTGATTTATGAAAGTTTTTTCCAGAAGCAGATTTACCCACAAGATTTATAATAATAGTTGTCATTTATATATGTAATTGTTTATGAAATAAAAAAATATATCCCTGAATATCTCATCTTGTTTCACAACAACAAACTTACATTTTTCAGTCATGTGCTTCATATAATCCCCAAATTCCTTTTTACTACATAATGTAGAACAATTGTCTCTCCAAATATTGTTTATATCTATTGAATTTAACTTGAATAAAATAAAAGTATTGGCATTGTTTCTGATTGAGCGACGAGAAAGTTGAAAGTATGATTGACTAAGATAAATACAATTACAAGAAGAATGTCTCCCTCTTGTGTAGTAGCTATCTATTACCGTTTGGTTTCTCTCATTAACACAAACATCAAAGATCACGAGGTTCTTTTTTGATTTATCCAAATATTGGGGAGAATGTATATCATGCGTATTATCACAAAGAATACAACTTATCGGTTTTGATTTCTTTTTATATATGTGTGTATCACAAAATAGTTGTATTATATCTTCAATGTTGTAATCATTTCATTTGTTTTGAAGTTTAAATAAACCGATTATATCTTCTTTTTGAAGACCAGCATTAAAACCTTGTGAGAGTAGTTGAAACTCAGGTTGAAAACTCGACTTTGTGAAAATTATTAAATTATCATAATCCAAAAAGTTGGGAGTAATGAACATCTTTAAAAGTAAGCAGGTTTTTCCACACCCGCTTGAACCAACTATGAGACATCTTAATGAATTTGGAAGATTTTTATGGTTGTTAAATTTTGTCTTATTTTCCCAAATGGGTAAAAAATCATTCATTTATACATTTGGAAAAAAGGATATTTAATTTATTATTGGCTTTTTTAGAAACTCTATATTTTATCCTAAGTTCGGGTTTAATTTCAAGATAATCCATTATTTTATTTATACAATATCTTGTGTTGATATTTCCCTGAAAATGCCAATCGTGAATAATATATAACAACAATCCTTTGAACATTTCTCTAATACGTTCAGTTTCTTCCATTGTAAGGAAAGGTGTGTTATCACCCTCATACTTTACATTCATTTCTTGAATCAATTTTGTAAAGTAATTCATTTTTGGTGTCAATCTAAAAGAATTATATTCCTTTTTATATTTTTTATTATCATTAATTAGAAGATAATCACAGAATATACATTGTTTATAGGCTTTTGACTCTGTGTTTAATCCTGGTGTGTACCCCGGTCAGAATAAGTACACCGTATCCCTGCATGTCGTAAAAGGCGACAAAAAGGGTTGGCGTCAGGAAGGGCATCCGGCCATAAAAACCGCCTCAAAAGGAAACCATGATGAGTACAACTGATGGGCAGGGTACAGCCCGAAGTACCCCGTGGGGGTCCTCACCTCCTCTCGTTAAAACTCAAGGTGGGGAACCCGATCGAAGCAAGGGAGGAAATTTTTCCATTTATGATGACCAATCGTCTGATGCCCCACGTGGAGATCGGTTTCTGAGGTTTGGTACATGGAATGTAGGGACAATGGCAGGGAGATCTGGAGAAGTGGTTGAAACATTGGTCAGAAGAAGAGTGGACATATGTTGTGTGCAGGAGACACGGTGGAAGGGAAGTGCTGTGAGAATGGTGAAGGGAAGGCAGGGGCAGAAGTACAAGTTTATGTGGCAAGGGTGCCCGGAAGGCGTGCATGGTGTTGGTGTCATGTTTTCTGAGGAGTTTGTAGACAGTGTAGTGAGTGTGACTAGAGTGAGTGAAAGGTTGATGATGGTGAGAATTGTGATCGGAAATCTCTTGGTGAACGTCATCTCGGGATATGTCCCGCAGCTCGGTTGAAGCGATGAAGAGAAGAACATGTTCTGGTGTGCGATGGAGAAGTTGATGGAAAATGTGAAAGATGAGGAAGTTGTTGTGGTTGGAGGAGACTTAAATGGACATGTGGGAAGGAGTCCACACGGTTTTGAGGGAGTCCATGGGGGTTATGGATATGGTGTGAGAAATGGAGAAGGTGAAAGGTTCTTGGAGTTTGCTGATGGAGCTGATTTGTTGATCTGTAATACTCAATTCCAGAAAGCGGATAATAAGCTGATTACATACACGTCAGGTGGGTTGATGACAACCATTGACTACCTGATGGTGCGTCAGCGTCTTGGGGGGAAACCTCCGGGACACAAAGGTGATCCCAGGGGAGGAGACTGTTTCGCAGCACCACCTGGTTGTCTGCGATATAAGGGTGAAAGGTGTGCGGAGAATTCGGCAGGTGAAGTACCAACCGAGGATGAAGGTGTGGAGGTTGAAAGAGGGGACAGTGAAGGAAGTATTAAGAGAGAGGCTGAGTATGGTTGAAGATGATGTGGTTGAGCTTGAAAGTGGTTGGATGTCAATGAAAGATAGTCTATTGGGAGCCGTTGGTGAGGTATGTGGATGGACAAAAGGACCACCGAGGAACTCGGAAACATGGTGGTGGGGTGATGAACTTGGAAAGACGATTGAAAAGAAAAGGAAAAAGTTCAAGGAATGGCAAAAGGCGAAGGGTAAGGTGGTAGAAGAGGGAGCACATGAAAGTTATAAGGAAGCCAGGAAGACTGCAAAGAAAGAGGTTGCAAAGGCGCAGGAGGCCCATAGGAAAATGTTCGGAGAACGCTTGGATTCGGAGGAGGGTAAGAGAGAGGTATTCAGGATTGCAAAGCAGATAGCGAGAGAGAGAGATTTGATGTGACGGGGGTGAGTTGCTTGAAGGATGAAGTGGGACAAATTGTTGCGGACTCAGATGGAATTAAAGGAAGATGGAAGAGATATATGGAAAGGCTGTTGAATGTAGAAAATGAATGGGATAGCAACATCGAGAGTAACCCGGTTTTAGGACCAGCAGAGAAGATAACTGAGAAGGAAGTTGAGGAAGCGATAAAGGAAGTAGAAGTAGAAAGTTGAGGAAGTAGAAAAGCAGGAGGGCCGACGGGAGTTGTGGGAGATATGTTGAAGGCAGCGGGAAGTTGGGGTGTGAAGAGAATGACAGAGATCTGTAATCTGGTGGTGAAAGAAGGCCGCATTCCAGTGGATTGGGAACTGAGTACCCTCATCCCTCTGTACAAGGGGAAAGGTGACCCTCTGGACTGTGGCTCCTATAGAGCAATAAAGTTATTGGAGCATGGAATGAAGGTATTGGAAAGGGTGTTGGAGAAGAGGATAAGGAAGAAGGTAAAGATTGATGAAATGCAGTTTGGAATTATGCCAGGAAGAGGAACGACAGATGCAATTTTTATTGTAAGGTAGTTGCAGGAGAAGTATATGGAGAAGAGGAAGAAGTTGTTTTTTGGGTTTGTTGATCTGGAGAAAGCATTTGATAGGGTTCCACGTGAAGTTATGACATGGGCATTGAGGAAGTTAGGAGTGGAGGAATGGTTGATCAGAGTAGTGATGGCCATGTACGAGAGAGCACGCACAGCTGTAAGGACGAAGGATGGGAACAGTGGTGAGTTTGAGGTGAGGGTAGGAGTGCACCAGGGGTCGGAACTAAGTCCACTACTATTTGTAGTTGTGATGGAGGTGCTGGCTCGGAGGGTAAAGGAGGGTTTACCATGGGAGCTGCTGTATGCAGATGATCTGGTGTTGATTGCAGAGAGTATGGATGGACTGAAGGAGAAGATGAACAAGTGGAAGGAATGTATGGAGGCAAAAGGTTTGAAGGTGAATATCGGAAAGACGAAGGTGATGGCAAGTGGTAAAGCATGTGGTGAGGTGGAAAGGACTGGGAAGTGGCCGTGTGCTGTGTGCAGGAAGGATGTCGGAGTGAACTCCATTCAGTGTATAATGTGTGCTGAATGGGTTCATCGAAAATGTAGTGGGGTGAGAGGGTCATTAACCAGTGTGGCAGCTACATTCAAGTGTAAGGTGTGCATCGAGGGAGCAGCAGATGAAGGAATTGTTGAGTAGGATCTTGGAGATGGTGTGAAGCTGGAAGGGGTGAAAACATTTTGCTATCTCGGAGACATGCTGAATGGAGAAGGTGGATCAGACTCTTCGACGGATGCTAGAGTGAGATGTGCATGGAAGAAGTTTCGGGAACTGAGTGGCGTGCTGATGAAGAGGGGAGTGTCGTTGAAGCTGAAGGGAAAGGTGTATGCTACATGTGTGAGGAGTACGATGATTTATGGGAGTGAGACATGGGTACTGAACATGGAGCAGCAACAAAGGCTGGAAAGGTTGAAAATGCGAATGATTCGGTGGATGTGTGGAGTATCGTTGAGAGAGAGAGAGGAAGACAAATGATGACTTGCGGAAGATGATGGGAATAGAGTCTGTGATGGAGGTTGTGAAGAGAAACAGGTTGAGATGGTTGGGTCATGTGTTGAGGAAGGATGAAAGTGACTGGGTGAGAGGAGTGTTGTCAATGAGTGTAGTCGGAAGTAGAGGACGGGGAAGACCGAGAAAAACTTGGCTAAATGTGGTGGAAGAGGAAATGTGGGCAAGGGGATTAAGAAGGGAGATGCAGAAAACAGGGTAAAGTGGAGAAGATTGTCATGGAGCCCGCAAGGCTAACCCCTGCTTTAGCGGGGAAAATGGCCTTTAAATGCTTGTGTGTGTGTGTGTGTGTGTGTGTGTGTGTGTGTGTGTGTGTGTGTGTGTGTGTGTGTGTGTGTGTGTGTGTGTGTGTGTGTGTGTGTGTGTGTGTGTGTGTGTATGACTGTGTTTAATCCCACTCTATCACATGCAGGACAATTCTCAAATTTTACATATGGAGAATCAGGGAATTCAACAGGCTCAAGATCTAGTATACTATTCATATTTATAAAGTAAAACTTTGCTTAAACTAAAATTCATCTTCGGTGTCATCTTCGGTACTTTCATTGGCGCTTTCACAATCTAAAAAACTACTTTCATAACTATCGTTTGAACACAAACTCTCGGTATCAATAACTGTCTTCTGACCCAACAGAGATACGATCATCACTCTCATAATCTTCAAAATGTTGTTGAATAATGACTATTATTTAATTAGTACTCGTGCGGGCCCGTAGGGGCGGGCCCGTAGGTGCGTGCCAGTATGTGCAGCTTCGTGCCTGCAGTATCAGGTCCCTAGCATCAATTGTGACGTCATATCAAACGAAGAAGAAGAATTGTGACGGCCCCTCTCTCTCGCCCCCCCACTCTCCCCCCCTCTCTCCCCCTCCTCTCTCCCCCTCCTCTCTTGCACCCTCCTCTCTTGCCCCCTCTCTCCCTCCCCTCTCTTGCCCCCCTCTCTTGCACCTACGGGCACGTAGGTATCATGCCTGCAGTATTAAAGGTTACAAAAAGTTTTATAACCAAAACAAACCCTAACAAAAAACACACATACATAAAAGGAGAGTGGCCTTCAAAGTTAATTTTAAAAATTCCCTCTACATTTAAAGGGCATTATTTTGAGGTTGTCATAATAAATGAAATATTGGATACAAACATTTGCCAGTCAAACAAGACCCTGGATCACCCCACTCTCCCCCCTCTCTCCACCCTCCTCTGTCCCCCCTCCTCTGTCCCCCCTCCTCTGTCCCCCTCCTCTCTCGCCCCCTCTCTTGCCCCCCTCTCTCGCCCTTCTATCTCCCTTCTCCTCTCTCCCCCTCCTCTCTCACCCTCTCTCTGTAAATGTATTCACAAATGTCGACCAAGCACAACAATTAATTCCAACCTTGGGAAAAAACACCTTTCAAACCCTTGGGAAACAGCTGTTTCCCTCGGGAAAATTCAAACCTTGGGATTAATTAATAATTTTAATAATAATCAAACCTTGGGAGTAAATAATTAAATAAATTAATAATTAAATAATAATCAAACCATCTTCTTCTTCTTCTTCTTCCTCTTTCGGCTTGCTCCCGCTAGGGGTCGCCACAGCGGACCAACTGTCTCCATTTTGCTCTATCCTCCACATCTTCCATTGACACTCCAACCACCCACATGTCCGCCCTCACCGCATCCATGAACCTCTTCTTTGGCCTTCCTCTTCTCCTCCTGCCTGGCGGCTCCATCTTCAACATCCTTCTCCCGATATACTCCGTTTCCCTCCTGTGCACATGTCCAAACCATCTCAATCTCGCCTCTCTCACTTTGTCTCCAAACCGTCCTACCTGCGCTGTCCCTCTAATACACTCATTTCTTATCCTGTCCATCCTCGTCACTCCCAACGAGAATCGCAGCATCTTTAACTCTGCCACCTCCAGCTCCGCTTCCTGTCTTTTTGTTAGTGCCACCGCCTCCAAACCATACAACATAGCTGGTCTCACTACCGTCTTGTATACTTTCCCCTTCACTCTTGCAGCTACCCTTCTGTCACAAATCACTCCTGCAACTCTTCTCCACCCACTCCATCCTGCCTCCACTCTCTTTTCACTTCTCTCCCACACTCTCCGTTACTTTGGACAGTTGATCCCAAGTATTTAAACCAATCCACCTTCCCCACCTCAACTCCTTGCAACTGCACCATACCACCACCCTCCCTCTCATTTACGCACATGTACTCCGTCTTACTCCCTACTGACTAACATTCCCCTTCTCTCCAGTGCGTGCCTCCACCTCTCAAGGCTCGATTCAGCCTGCTCCCTACTCTCCCTACAGATCATGATGTCATCCGCGAACATCATAGTCCATGGAGACTCAGTCTGATCTCGTCCGTCAACCTGTCCATCACCATTGCAAACAGGAAAGGGCTCAGAGTCGATCCTTGGTGCAATCCCACTTTAACCTTAAACCGGTCCGTCATTCCTACCGCACACCTCACCGCTGTCACACTGTCCTCATACATATCCTGCACGATCCTCACATACTTCTCCACCACTCCCGACTTCCTCATACAATGCCACAACTCCTCTCTTGGCACCCTATCATAAGCTTTCTCTAAATCCACAAACACACAATGTAACTCTTTCTGGCCTTCCCTATACTTCTCCATCAACATTCTCAAAGCAAACATCGCATCAGTGGTGCTCTTTCCTGGCATAAACCCATATTGCTGCTCACAGATCGTCACCTCTCCTCTCCACCGAGCTTCCACTACTCTTTCCCACAACTTCATGGTGTGGCTTAACAACTTTATCCCTCTGTAATTTCCACAGCTCTGCACATCACCCTTATTCTTGAAAATCGGAATCAGTACACTTAATCTCCACTCCTCCGGCATCCTCTCACTTTCCAAGACTTTATTAAACAATCTGGTTAACAACCCCACTGCCATCTCTCCTAAGCACTGCCATGCCTCCACTGGTATACCATCTGGGCCAACTGCCTTTCCACTTTTCATCTTCTTCATAGCAGTCCTCACTTCATCCTTACTGATCCACCCCACTTCCAGATTCACTATCTCCACCTCTTCCAACCTTCTCTCTCTCTCATTTTCTTCATTCATCAGCTCCTCAAAGTACTCCATCCACCTTCTCAACACACTCTCCTCGCTCGTCAGCACATTCCCATTTGCGTCCTTTATCACCCGAACCTGCAGTACATCCTTCCCAGCTCGGTCCCTCTGTCTTGCCAATCGGTATAAATCCTTTTCCCCTTCTTTTGTATCCAGCTTCTCATACAGCTCGTCATATGCCTTTTCCTTGGCCTTTGCCACCTCTCTTTTTGCTTTTCGACGCCACTCCTTATACTCCTGCCGACTTTCTTCATCTCTCTGACTATCCCACTTCTTTTTAGCCAACCCCTTCTTCCTTATACTTTCCTGTACTTCCTCATTCCACCACCAAGTCTCCTTATCTTCCTTCCTCTGTCCAGATGTCACACCAAGTACCTTCCGAGCTATCTCCCTCACAACTTCTGCTGTCGTTGCCCAATCATCCCACCCATCTTTACCACCATCCAGCGCCTGTCTCACCTCCTCCCTAAATTTCACGCAACAGTCTTCCTCCTTCAGCTTCCACCATCTGGTCCTTGGTTCAGCCCTCACTCTCTTCCTCAACCTCACCTCGAAAGTCATCCTACAGACCACCAATCGATGCTGTCGAGCTACACTCTCCCCTGCCACAACCTTACAGTCACTAATCTCTTTCAGGTTGCATCTCCTACTTAAGATGTAATCCACCTGTGTGCACTTACCTCCACTCTTGTATGTCACCCTGTGTTCCTCCTTCTTCTTGAAATACGTGTTTTACCACTGCCATTTCCATTCTTTTGCAAACTCTACCACCATTTGCCCTTCCACATTTCTCTTGTTGAGACCGTACCTCCCCATCACCTCCTCATCCTCTTTATTCCCTTCACCAACATGTCCATTGAAATCTGCTCCAATCACCACTCTTTCATCCTTGGATACACTCTCCACCACTTCATCTAACTCACTCCAGAAATCTTCTTTATATTCCATCTCACACCCCATATGTGGGGCATATGCACTGATGACATTCATCATCACCCCTTCAATTTCCAACTTCACACTCATCACTCGGTCAGACACCCTCCTCACCTCCAATACCCTCTTGACATGATCTTCCTTCAGGATTATCCCGACACCATTTCTCCTCCCCTCCGGCACATGGTAGAACAGTTTGAAACCACCTCCAATGCTCCTCGCCTTACTCCCCATCCACTTGGTCTCTTGTACACACAGTATGTCCACCTTTCTTCTCTCCATCATATCAGCCAACTCTCGCCCTTTGCCAGTCATCGTCCCAACATTCAGAGTTCCAACTCTCCCCTCCACACTTCTACCCTTCCCCCTCTCCCACTGCCTCCGGACTCGACTTCCCTGTCTCCTTCTCTTCCTTTGCCCAGCAGTACCACAATTTCCACTGGTACCCTGCTGACCACCGGTACCGGTGGCGGTCGTTAGTAACCCGGGCCTCGACGATCCGGTATGGAAATTCGTTTGTTGTCCGCATAATGATTTGGCATAGGTTTTACGCCGGATGCCCTTCCTGACGCAACCCTGGTCGCCTCTTACGACACACAGGGATATGGTACACCTATTCTAACCGGGGCATACACCGGGCCCAGTACAACTGGTGCTCATTTCGCCGACCTCGGAAGGATGGCAGGCTGAGTCAACCCCCTGGTGTTTTCGACTTGGTTTATATATATTTATATATATATATATATAGATATATATATATATATATATTTATATATATATACACATTATATAAATACATATATATATATATATATATATATATATATATATATATATATATATATATATATATATATATACATACATATATTAATTCAGTGTCCCAACGGGGCTTGAACTCAGGACCTCTTGGGTCCCAAGCCACTGCCCTTACCACTGCGCCAACACCAGGCTCCTCACGACCCCTGGTTTACAAAACCAGTGCTCTAACCCCTGAGCTCAGGAGCCTAGCTCAAACCTTGGGAAAGAACAGCTTTCAAACCTTGGGATACACTTGGGAAACAGCTGAAATGGATGAGGAAGAACGATATCAAACTTTGAAAAGGCACATGCTCAGGTCCCCAGTGTCGATTGTGACGTCATAGCAAACGAAGAAGAAGAAGAATTGACATCAATCGTGCAAAAAAATATATTAAAAAAAACATTAATTGTGACGTCATTCGTGATGTCATAGCACCGTATCCTGTCATTGGTTGACAGATACAAGGCCGTAACTTGGGAACCGCTTGTCCGATTGATATCAAACCTCAAAAAGGCACATCCGCGGGGCCCCGGCAATATTTCTGGCAAGTTTCAATCAGATCGGACCGGTGGTTGTCTGGTTATTAATAATTTGGGGAAAAATGGCTTGATAAGGTGAGAAGGTGGAACGACACCTTCAGCTGCCCTATATACACCTTTTCAACACTGAAAAAGCAATAAAATGGCCGTAACTTGGGAACCGCTCGTCCGATCGATATCAAACCTCAAAAAGTCACATCCGGGGGTCCCCGGCAATATTCCTTGCAAGTTTCAATCAGATCGGACCGGCAGTCGTCGAGAAACAGCGGTCGCAGACAAACAGCCAGACAAACAGACAAACAGACAGACACACACACAGAGATTGCTGGAATTACAGATAGATAAAAAAAAAAACATTACCATCTATATCTACATACTTTTTGTCATGAACAGATTCAACGACTACATTTTTTATATTAAAGGTAATTTTAAAATGGTCCTGAACGACTATTGAACGAAATTTCATTTCACCTGAAAAATTAACATCCTTTATTTCATCAAGATTTACATTTTTAGGGTTGTTGAAAAAAAATACAATTTCTCCTTGCATATTACAGATGGTCTTATCTTTTCTTTCTAAAGCCTCATCCATAAGGTTTTTCTTTTTTGATACTTTTTCTTGTTTTATTGCTTTTTCTAGTATTGAATATATTGCCAGAAGGAGAGGAGAAACTTTTGTTGGAGATACTTTAATTGATGTTCTTCCAGATATACTAAAAGCCCTTCCACTGAAGGAAATTGAAGAACTCATATTATTCACCATAATTCTTTTTATCCAATAGTTGTTATATTTATCTTTAGTCAATTTTACATCCTCGACATATTTCTTAGTATCTTTTATAAATGAAGAGATTGATTGAAACTTGTCTTTTGTGTCTTGATATATTGTATTTATTCAGTGAAAAAAAGTTGGAGGATAAAATGGTTTTAAGCACAGATTCACCTATAAATTAAATGAAATTTTCATCAAGAAAATTTTATTTTAAGCAAAGTTTTATTATATAAATATGGTGAATATAACGCACTGGCGATGTTTGAAATCATGAATATAAATGTAATAAAAAACACCTTCAAACCAACAAACACACATTCAATCTTTTCAGACAAATATCTCCACTTGACCAAGAAACAAAACATTGTGATAGATGTGATAATGATATTCTTAAAAAAAATTATAATAAACACCTTCAATCACGCAAACACAACAACAATGAAGAAAGGGAAGGTGCCGCTAAATTCTCCATTGAAAACACTGATGGGGCATTTAAAGGACATATAAAAATAAGATTGTTTCACTTTCAAGACCCTGGACCACCTTCAATAATGGAAGCTGTTGATGTGGTCAAACAAAGTATGGAAACTATAATTAAAAACACATTAAGTGAAATGAAAACTTTAAAGTTTTATATGGGAATAAAATTGAATATGGTAAGACAAGGCGATGAAACTACTCCCTATATGAGGACAAACCCTCACTTTATCTCATAATTTCAAGATTTTGTAAGATGTGATGTTTATGATGAACTCCAGAGACAAGAACAAGATGTTGATAACGCTGTAGTAGGTAGTGGATTTACTCTTACAAAAATAATCTTTTTAGATATACACATCTTAAAATCAGATCCTCTTCAAGCTTCTTCTTATATTGATTTACAAAAAGAGATAAAACTTAAGAAACCAGTTGTTAATATTCAAAACAAAGATAATAAATGTTATCTATGGTCTGTTCTTGCTCACCTACATCCTCCACAATGGAATCCTGAAAGGGTTGAACATTATAAGGAATACGAGAATACATTAAATGTTAAAGATTTAAAGTTTCCAATGTCATTGAGAGATATTCCTAAATTTGAGAAAATGAATAATCTATCTGTTAATGTATATGGATTAATGGATACAAACAAAGTTCAGATATTAAAAATTTCAAACAACTATAAAAATGATGAAACACACATTGACCTTCTCTACTTTACTTCAAAGGAAAAATCACATTATGCTTTCATCAAAAATTTCTCAAGATTAACCAAATCACAACTATATAAGAGAAAATGTAAAACATATCCTTGTAAGAGATGTCTCAACTCCTTTCACACAAAAGAACGATTAAATCAACATTCAAAATATTGCAGTCATCATAAATCAACCGTAATCAATTTACCGAAAGCAGGTTCAAACATATCATTCAAAGATTATAACAAATCTATAAAACATCCATTTGTGATATATGCTGATTTTGAAAGTATACTTGAAAAGATAGATACTGTTTCTCCAAATCCAAATAAATCATACACAAATAAATATCAAAAACATACTCCTTGTGGTTTGTGTTATTATATCAAATCATCTGTTGGTGATGAATACAACAAGTTAGAACTTTATAGAGGAGAAGATGCCTCAGAGGAGTTTGGAAGACGATTGGAAAAAGACTGCATAAGACGAAGATAAATAATGCTTAAAACCTATCAACCAATGTCATTAACAAAGGGAGAGAAAAGGGAATTTAGAAAGAACAGTATAGTATCTGTCATATTTGTGAGGAGAAAATTGAGGTAGAGGTCAAGTTAGGGATCACTGTCATACTGGTAAATATAGAGGTCCAGCTCATTCCCGTTGTAATCTTAATTACAAGCCCCCAAACTTTATTCCTGTCTTTCTTCACAACAATGCTCATGATGACACACATCTATTTATAAATGAACTTTCAAAGACATCTGGAGATATTTCTGCCATTCCGAACACAGATGAAAAATACATCTCATTCACAAAAACAACTCATACATCCACCATAACCCATATCAGATTTCTTGACACATACACGTTTATGGCAAGTCCATTATCTAACTTAGCATCAAATATTAAAAACTTACCAAATCTTAAATCACATTTCTCAAATCAAGAAGAGATTGATCTCTTATCACAAAAGGGAATATATCCATATGACTACATGGATTCATTTGAGAAGTTTAAAGAAACACAACTTCCTTCAAGGGAAAGTTTCTATGGCAAGTTGAATAAAACTCATATTTCTGATACAGATTATACACAAGCTGAAAAGGTTTGGGAGAAGTTTAATATCAAGAATGTTGGAGAATATCATGATTTGCATCGTAAAACTGATGTATTGTTATTGGCTGATGTGTTTGAAACTTTTAGAACAGTCTGTCATAATAAAAATTCTTATGGATGAGACCCCATTCACTATTACACAGCCCCGGTTTGGCTTGGAGTGCTATGTTAAAAATGACAAAACATAATTTGGAATTAATCAGTGATATAGATATGCTTTTAATGATAGAGAAGGCTAAAAGAGGAGGAATATCTCAAGTATGTTCCAAGAGATATGCTAAAGCAAATAACAAATATCTTCCTGATTATAATAAGAATGAGGACAACTCTTTCCTGATGTATTATGATGCTAACAATTTGTATGGGTGGGCTATGTCTCAATCTTTACCTTATATAAAAATTAAATGCGTTAAAGAAAAACATTATGAAAAGTTTTCCAAGACATTGTTGTCTCCTCTCAAAAATAATTGCATGAAGCTGAAGTTGGATATTATTTTGAGGTTGATTTAAAATACCCAGAAGAACTTCATCACAAACATAAAGACCTACCTTATGCCCCTGATAAAGAAAGTCCAAGAAAAGAATGGTTAAGTGATTACCAACAGTCATTTAATATAAAAGATAAATCTCCAGAAAAACTACTTACTACATTAAATGATAAAGAAAGTTATGTTTTGCATCAAAGGAACTGTAGACAATATTTATCTGCTGGGTTGAGAGAGGAAAATTCATCGAATTTTGAAATATAAACAAAGTCATTGGTTTAAGAAGTGTATTGATTTAAATACAAAAAGGAGAACAGAAGCATAAACAGATTTTGAGAAGGACTTTTATAAATTAATGAATAATGCTGTATTTGGAAAGACTATGGAAAATGTTGGGAATCGACAAAACATAAGACTTGCTACATCTTGGAAACAGGCTTCAAAGTTAATTAATAGACCAAGTTTTGAACGAGCAGAGGTGTTTTCAGAGAACTTTTGTGCTATTCATTTGAAAAAGAGAGTATTGAAATGGATAAACCTATTTATATAGGAACATCAATTCTTGACTTGTCAAAGTCGTTAATGTATGACTATTACTATAATAATTTAAAATCAAAGTATAAGGATAATGTGTCATTGTTATATATGGATACAGATAGTTTTATATTCGAAATTAAGACAAGTGATGTATGTGAGGATATGGTTGATAATATTGATATATATGATACAAGTAATTATAAGTCAGGTGATGTGTTGTTTTCAAATAATAAAAAGGTTATTGGTAAGTTTAAAGATGAATTGGGTGGGAAGGTCATGAGTGAATTTATAGGATTGAGATCAAAATCTTATGCTTTTATGTATATTGATAATAATAACATTGAAAGGTGTGATAAGAAGCTAGAGAATTAAGAAAAATATAATCAAGGAAACAATAAACTTTAAACATTATTACAACTGTTTAACCTTAAAGAAGGAAGAGTACAGAAAAATGAATACAATAAGAAGTTATAAACATCAATTATATACAGAAGAGATAAATAAGAAAGCATTAGGAGATTTTGATGATAAAAGATATATTTTAGAGAATGGAATCAATTGTCTCCCTTTTGGTTATAAGTATAAGTGTTAAGATATTGTGTTGGGAATTTTAACAGGCTACTGCAGTCTTTTTACTGATTTATAAATGATAAAATCAAGCAATAACCAAACCAAAGAGTGGAGATGTAATCAACCTTGGTATTTAAATGGGAAAAATAAAGAATGTGAGAAATATCAAATAAGTCTTATTGAAGAAATAACCGGGGGAAAGGTAGATAAAACAAATCACACACACACACACACACACACACACACACACACACACACACACACACACACACACACACACACACACACACACACACACACACACACACACACACACACACACACACACTCACACACACACACACACGCATTTAAAGGCCATTTTCCCCGCTAAAGCAGGGGTTAGCCTTGCGGGCCCCATGACAATCTTCTCCACTTTACCCTGTTTTCTGCATCTCCCCTTCTTAATCCCCTTGCCCACATTTCCTCTTCCACCACATTTAGCCAAGTTTTTCTCGGTCTTCCCCGTCCTCTACATCCGACTACACTCATTTCCAACACTCCTCTCACCCAGTCACTTTCATCCTTCCTCAATACATGACCCAACCATCTCAACCTGTTTCTCTTCACAACCTCCATCACAGACTATTCCCATCATCTTCCGCACGTCATCATTTGTCTTCCTCTCTCTCTCAACGATATTCCACACATCCACCGAATCATTTGCATTTCCACCCTTTCCAGCCTTTGTTGCTGCTCCATGTTCAGTACCCATGTCTCACTCCCATAAATCATCGTACTCCTCACACATGTAGCATACACCTTTCCCTTCAGCTTCAATGACACTCCCCTCTTCGTCAACACGCCACTCAGTTCCCGAAACTTCTTCCATGCTCATCTCACTCTAGCAACCGTCGAAGAGTCTGATCCACCTTCTCCATTCAGCATGTCTCCGAGATAGCAAAATGTTTTCACCCCTTCCAGCTTCACACCATCTCCAAGATCCAACTCAACAATTCCTTCATCTGCTGCTCCCTCGATGCACACCTTACACTTGAATGTAGCTGCCACACTGGTTAATGACCCTCTCACCCCACTACATTTTCGATGAACCCATTCAGCACACATTGTACACTGAATGGAGTTCATTCCGACACCCTTCCTGCACACAGCACACGGCCACTTCTCAGTCCTTTCCACCTCACCACATGCTTTACCACTTGCCATCACCTTCGTCTTTCTGATATTCACCTTCAAACCTTTTGCCTCCATACATTCCTTCCACTTGTTCATCTTCTCCTTCAGTCCATCCATACTCTCTACAATCAACACCAGATCATCTGCATACAGCAGCTCCCACGGTAAACCCTCCTTTACCCTCCGAGCCAGCACCTCCATCACAACTACAAATAGAAGTGGACTTAGTACCGACCCCTGGTGCACTCCCACCTTCACCTCAAACTCACCACTGTTCCCATCCTTCGTCCTTACAGCTGTGCATGCTCTCTCGTACATGGCCATCACTACTCTGATCAACCATTCCTCCACTCCTAACTTCCTCAATGCCCATGTCATAACTTCACGTGGAACCCTATCAAATGCTTTCTCCAGATCAACAAACCCAAAAAACAACTTCTTCCTCTTCTCCATGTACTTCTCCTGCAACTGCCTTACAATAAAAATCGCATCTGTCATTCCTCTTCCTGGCATAAATCCAAACTGCATTTCGTCAATCTTTACCTTCTTCCTTATCCTCTTCTCCAACACCCTTTCCAATACCTTCATTCCATGCTCCAATAACTTTATTGCTGTATAGGAGCCACAGTCCAAAGGGTCACCTTTCCCCTTGTACAGAGGGACGAGGGTACTCAGTTCCCAATCCACTGGAATGCGGCCTTCTTTCACCACCAGATTACAGATCTCTGTCATTCTCTTCACACCCCAACTTCCTGCTGCCTTCAACATATCTCCCACAACTCCTGTCAGCCCTCCTGCTTTTCTACTCTTCATTGCTCTTATAGCTTCCTCAACTTCCTTCTCAGTTATCTTCTCTGCTGGTCCTAAAACCGAGTTACTCTCGATGTTGCTATCCCATTCATTTTCTACATTCAACAGCCTTTCCATATATCTCTTCCATCTTCCTTTAATTCCATCTGAGTCCGCAACAATTTGTCCCACTTCATCCTTCAAGCAACTCACCCCCGTCACATCAAGTGTCTCTCTCGCTATCTGCTTTGCAATCCTGAATACCGCTCTCTGACCCTCCTCCGAATCCAAGCGTTTTCCGAACATTTTCCTATGGGCCTCCTGTGCCTTTGCAACCTCTTTCTTTGCAGCCTTCTTGGCTTCCTTATAACTTTCATGTGCTGCCTCTTCTTCAACCGTATCCTTTGCCTTTTGCCATTCCTTGAACTTCTTCCTCTTCTTTTCAATCGTCTTTCCAACTTCATCACCTCACCACCATGTTTCCGAGTGCCTCGGTGGTCCTTTTGTCCATCCACATACCTCACCAACGGCTCCCAATAGACTATCTTTCATTGACATCCAACCACTTTCAAGCTCAACCACATCATCTTCAACCATACTCAGCCTCTCTCTTAATACTTCCTTCACTGTCCCCTCTTTCAACCTCCACACCTTCATCCTCGGTTGGTACTTCACCCTATAAACAGATAAAACAGATAGATAAAACAAATAAGCAGATAAATTTATTTACAAATAAGTTGGAGGATGTAAAGAAAAATATAAATATCCATGAAAGGACTGAAAACTTTGATGGTTATCAATTGAACAATGGAAAAACAATTTACTACAATCTCAAAATGATATGTGGCTCAGGAGGTGGTCAAACAAGAGCATTAAGAGAAGTTTATCATTCCATCTCTGCTCAACAAAGATACTTAAACCAAGAACTAAGTTCCAAAGTAATCTTTGTGAATATACTCGATGGTGATGAATGTAATAAGAAAATTAAGTTATTCCCGAAAGTAGAACAGGGACAAATATTCAATGGTTCGCTCTTTGAGTGGATTGAAAATATGAAAGGAAAGAAGTGCTTAAATCAGTAAGTCTCAATTTTACATTTGTTTGTATGGAAGGGGGAGGAAATCAGTCTCCTATTTTGAGCTTTTGGGGCTTGAGCCAGTCTCAATGTTACATTTGCTTGTATGGGAGGGGGAGAAAATCAGTCTTCTATTTTACATTTGCTTGTATGGGAGGGAAGGGAACCAGTCTCAATTTTACATTTGCTTGTATGGGAGGGGGAGGAAATCAGTCTCCTATTTTGGGCTTTTGGGGCTTAAGTTATAAAGTTTTTCCCTTTTCCCCCATTCATTTGAATGGCCGCCTCAGAAGCCCCATTTATCCTCTACTGCTAGTATTGCAAATGGGACAGCCAGCTTAACATCCCTTCTGAAGGACTGGCTAGTTAACGATGCAGTTTTCAGCCTGCAAGTCACCAAAAAGTTTTGTCATGAGACTCGAAGCCACATTAGACAATTTATTGGACAATATACTACCTCTGAGCTTTCCTGCCCATCCTCATGTAAATATGATTACTTCTTCAAGCATCATAAAATGTATTATTGGATTTCCTGTAATCGCTTAAAGGCTACCAGAGCTACTTAGTGATCAATATCAGATTCTGTGGTATAATGGTTAGGAGTGTCTGCTCTGAGTGTAGGAGGTCAGCAGTTCAAACCCTGTCATACCAAAGACTTTAAAGATGCTATGTGATGCTTCCTTCCTTTATGCTCAGTGTTTGAGAAAGAAAGAGCATGGACAAACAACCATTGCACAGGCTTTGATGGGCCTCATGGCTTCCTCCTGCTTTGGAATTCTTAATATAGAGGAACTCATATTCTTATGACTTCATATGCCATGATGTCCCTGCACTACATCAAAATTGTGTGGATAAGAGAAATATCTTTGGCCATTATTTTACATCTCACTAGAAATATTACTCACAACTTCAAACAGATGCAGCGTGATCACATATAATTATCTACGATTGCTCACATGTTTGAGTGCTGCACCAAAATTATTGTTGACGTCAGAAACAAGAAATATATTGTGGCCTTATTATCCTGGTGTGTGCAGATAAGCAGGTTTACTTTTTCAAACTTGCATGTTCTCTGTCTATGAAACAATATTCGTTCTTCTCATGAAACCATCGCTCTTTGATAGTGGAATATGAAGAGATTCGGGTAAGTGAAGCTAATTTGAATGAGAGAATCTGGATGAAAGCATAAACTAAAAGTGCAAAAGCAAGTTTGAAACAAAAGGTGTTCTAAACAAAAGCATTTAAGGAGGAAAATATTGCAAATTTTGAGGATCTCAATGTATATTCTCGTAAACAAAGAAAAATACACCCATTGAGACTTGAGGAATTTTCCATTCTGACATTTTCAATGGCAGAGCTGGTCTCATTGTGTCACGTGTGTCATTCGGGTGTGAGAGACCTGTTTCAAAGGTAAGCCAGCACCTAATTTGCACAAAGATGGTGACATCACAGTCATGTCTAATTTGGCCAAAAATGATGATATCATGATGATGTCTAATTTGCACAAAGATGGTGACATCACAGTCATGTCTAATTTGGCCAAAAATGATGATATCATGATGATGTCTAATTTGTACAAAGATGGTGACAGCAAGTAACCCACTCTCCCTTACTGCATATACAGTGGGGTGCAAAAGTATGAGTCCACTAAAATCAATGCTAATTAAGCTTTCTCAAATCATGATTTCAAATTTCCAATCTTGCTCTACGGATGTGAGACTTGGACTCTGACCAGGGATCTGAGATGGAGACTTAATTCCTTTGGTACCAGGTCTCTTCGGAGAATCCTTGGCTATCGCTGGTCGTTCTTTGTGTCCAACGAGCGGTTGCTGAGAGAGACTCAAATGAAATTTGGTACCTGCATAGTGCGTGAGCATTAGTTGTGGCTGTATGGACTTGTGACTCGTTTTCCTGATACTGATCCTGCTCACCAGATTCTCTCAGTGAGGGAGTCTCATGAGTGGAAGAGGCCAATGAGCTGACCACATGCCTCGTGGTTGATCAGCATCTCAAGGAGATGGGGATGCGCCAGGCATCTGCCTGGGGGATGGCCATACGGAGGCCCCTGGAGTATCGGCGGAAAGTGGATGCAGTGACGTGCTGCTCTGGCACATGCTCCACTACCTGACCTGACCTGAGCTGTGTTCATCAGTCCGTCCATCCGTCTACTCCATAACTCCAAAACCATGAAACCTAGCAGCCCCAAACTTTGCATTCATACTCAGGGAACTCCAAGGTGGTGCATGAATGAAAACTGGGTGTTTGGGTTTGTTTAAACACCCCATTTTAAAGATAATTTAGGGGGTGCTCATCATGAAAAACCAAAATAAGCTTTACGAAGATGGTGGTGCACCATCTTTGTTAGACCTCTGCCATCTCACAAGAGTCTTAAACCGCCATTTTTTTTGGTCTGCTCAACAATGCCTTGACTTAGAACAAGCTGCAATGATGTCTTAACGATAGTTTTTTTTCACTTTCCTCACTCATATTATTGAATGCCTGATCAACATACTTACAAATCACTGCATACATTGCAATGCTTATAAACGCCTGGAGACACCAACGTTCGTGGCTTTATTTCATTTTATTGGTTTTAAATGCTCCCACCCAGTTTTATAGAGAACCCAGTGGTTAAATAGATGTCACTGTTTGGGCGCGTTTTATCACCCTTTTTTTCTCCGCCATTCATGCTCCCTTCACTTCCTTCAGCTCACACTGCCTTCCCTTCCCCTCATGCGCTTTTCCCTTCCCTTCATGCTGTCTTCCCATCCCTTCCACTCACACTGCCTTCCCTCTCCTCCCCTCACACTGCCTTCCCTTCTCCTCATGCTCTTTTCCCTTCACCTCCCCTTATGCTGCCTTCCCTGCCCCTCACCTCATGCTGCCTTCCCTTCCCCTCCACTCATGCTGCCTTCCTTTCTCATCCACTCATACTGCCTTCCCTTCCCCTCCACTCATGCTGCCTTCCTTTCTCATCCACTCACACTGTATTCCCTTCCCCTCACATGGCATTCTCTTCCCCTCCCACAGCCTTCCCTCCCACTCCTCTCAAACCCCCTCCCCTCTCCACACTGCAACCCATGGACATCTCCTAGCAGTCTCCATATGCTGCATTAACATGCTGTTTTAACGTACCCCATTTTGTTCAGTCCTGTCCTACTCCCCCCCCCCTCCCCTGTCCCACTAACAAACGAAAGTCAAGACCCTTCCCCTCATTCTTACCTCCTCACAAACCCCTCCCCACTTCCTACTCCTCCTAGCTCCCCCATCCTTCTCACTCCCACCCCCTTTAATGTATAGCGCCATTTGGTGAGGCACAGCTCTCCCCACGTGCTCTTCCTCACTCTTCCCCCTTCAGAGCTCCCCCTTCCTCACTCTCTCCCCCTTCATAGCTCCCCCTTCCTCACTGCCTCCTAGCTCCCCCAACCCTCCTCCCTCCTTGCTCCCCCTCCCTCTTCTCTCCCCTTACCCCTCCACCCTCACTCCCCTCCCCTTTCCCTCACTCCTCTCTCCCCTCCCTCCCTCCTCCATCTCCCCCTACCTCCTCTCCCTCCTCTCTCCCCTCCCTCCTCCATCTCCCCCCCTACCTCCCCTCTCTCCTCTCTCCCCTCCCTCCCTCCTCCGTCTCCCCCTACCTCCACTCTTTCCCTTCTCCGTTCTCCCTCCCTCCTCTCTCCCCTTAATATTCCCATCAGCAAAGCAACAGGTTGTATTTGCCAGTAACATAAAAATGAATGGTGAACACATTTTGGAGAAAGATCAAATTTAATGAGTTGTCCACCTCGCTCTGGAGTGCATTACAACACTCTTGTGAAAAGATTGATTCAAACATAATCCATAAACGAATGAAATCAATCCCAAATACAGATGAGGCAGTTCTCAATTCTCATTACTGATTATTTATTATACGTAAAGACAGATTTGATTTTTTTTTCCTGTAATAATATGTGTTGTTATATCCTAAAGAGTTCATGGAAATCCCTCGAAAGTGCTTTTGGTTTCATATTACAATTATTTATTTTGTTATCGCTTCTTAATTCATAAATTTCCTCCTGAACTCATACTTTTGCACCTCACTGCATATCAGAGATGACATGTCAATGGATCCCTCCTTGTAGATACAGATAAAGATAGTATGCAACCAACCATAGACCTGTAATAACAATTGTGACTTTAAGAAAGTAATTCATAATCTTGTGTAAAAATAAGGGATTATATATTACCAATCCTAAAAGTGTATTTAGGGGTGCAGTTGTGTATTAAAGATCATCAAACCATATAGGTTAAGGCAGGGATTTGCAATTTTACTGGGTATCAGAAAATAATGGCCAAATATTTTAAAAGGTACTGTGGGTTCATCAAACTTCTAAAAGTGAATGTAAGAAGATGTGACAATTTCCTCAACACCCCCTCTGAAAGGTGGCAGTCTTTGATGCAGAAGCCTGCCTGCAAAGCACCAGGATGACAGTTTATAGAGGGAAAGGGAATCAAACGCAAATGAGACAGCTCAAAGCCATCCAGTATATAAATAACAGAGAAGAAGGGAAAGTATAAAGGGGGCATCGAGGGGAGGGAATGAGTATTACAAATAGAAATGGGGAAGAAATAAGAAGGAAAAAAATGAGATGATCAATTTACTAACTGGAACAGCACTCGGTAGAGCGCATTCCTCTGCCAAGTGGAACAGGTTACATTTTGTATCCCATTGATAGGCCGGATCTGCATCTGGACCCTAACCAAAATCTCATCTGCTTGTTATTACAACCTAACCAACTCATCTACCAAGTTCAGGCATAATCCGTCCATAACTTTTTGAAATATCATGCTGTATATCGATTTTAGCCACATCTCTCAGTGGTCAAGAATCACTTTAAAAAAAAAAAAATTAATTCTCGGATCTGGATCCAGTTCTGGATCTTCACCAAAAAGTAATCAATTAGTCTTTGTCACAGATCCAACCTGTCCACCAAGTTTCGTCCAAATCCATCAATAACTTTTTGAGATAGCCTGCTCACAGACGGACAAACAGACCGGGGTGAAAACATAACCCACCATCCACCTTCATGGTGGAGGTAATTAATTAGAAAAATCTATTCTTTTATATTTATCCTTGGAATGATAAGCCCAAAAAGCTTTTCTTGTGTGAATCCAATTAAAGTGTGTTATGCCCCATTAATGCAGCAAATAAATTAACAATATTCCAAGGTGAATCTTTTATTACAGTCAAACAAAAAACACGAAACCACAGTGAAAAGTGAAGAACAAACGTCATCGTGAAGGTGCAATGAAGGAGCAATTTTGCTTCACTGAATGTGCTGAAAGGTTTCTGGAACAAATAATCAGGAGCTGTTCATGGTTAAAGTGAGAGTAAGTGCACAAATTTTCCCACTGATGGCATCCGCTTTTCTCCCTCACTGCAAGGCACAGGAAGTAATTGATGACCATATCCGTGGAATGAGCTTCACACACCAAATTAAAATAATTGCTCTCGGAGTGACATTTGGATCCACGTCGCTCGTCGAAGTGTGGCGCAAATCTCAGGCTAAGTTTGAACAAGTTGCCACTCCCAATCAGTTTCACATGTTGGGCTTGGCAGATAAGTGATAAACAAATAAATAAATAAAATGTTGCCAATGGCTTCTTTACAGCTGATTGGTGCACGGTACAATTGTGATGTTCTTCGAAGGTCCAGAACTGAGTTCTAGATCACAAGAGCAGTCACTTGGTGCTTTGATCTCATGTTTTCTTGAGCAGAATCCAAAAGCTTTACTTAAAATGTTTGGTCAACCTCAATCAATTATCCACCCCTGAGTGAGCATAGGCTTGCATCCTTGGGAGACATTTATCAGATTATGGTCAGACTTTCATACAATGTTGTTTACATCTTCACTTAATACCTAAAACAAATGTCACTAAAATATTTATGATATTAATACTTTAGTGATGACATCATTATTGGCATTTACATTCGAGTGTTGATAAATAGTGGCTAATAGCTGGTGATGCTGCTGGTGGTTAGGATTTTTTTAACAGTGGGGAAGCATTACATCAGGAATCGTAGCGTCTTTCGGAAGAAGTGCTGAGTTGTCCCAACAGCTTGCAATTAACTTGTGAACAGTGAAGATGTTATTTCTTTCAGATAGATGTATTCACATTTATGGAGATGGTTAATATTTATTATACTGACAACAGTGTGCTGGGAATGAGGCAAAAGTAGCACTATAAATGAAGTGGTTATCGAAAATGAATACATCAATAAATAAACAAACAAACAAATAAGTAGTTGTAAGGACAACTTTGGATGGTGTCGAGTCTGCTGCCTTCAAAGACTTTAATGGAATAGACACACAATGTTTTATGATTCGAAGAAATAGGAGGTAAGTGGGGAAAATAAATCATGGGCTGAAAGCTTGGGCTTGTAGCAATTTACAGGCAGTGGATTAAACAGATGGAAATGCAGGGAGTACAAAATCAGATAAAATAATAAAAAATATCAAGTTACTACTCAGCTATACCAGACTTGGTGGAGTAATGGCTAGAGCATCTGCTTGGAGTCTGGGAGGTCAGTGGTTCAAACCCTTGCTGAGCTTGGAGTCTGGGAGGTCAGTGGTTCAAACACTAGCTTAGTCACACCAAACACTTAAAATGAGATGTGCTGCTTCCTTACATGACGCTGAGCATTTGAAAGGATGGAGCATGGACAAACAATGCTGGGAAGGCAATGGCAAACCACCTCGTATAACCCTTACCAAGAAACTTATTTGGCAGCATCAATGCTCTGTAAAGAGTATGGTACATTGAATCAAATCAACTACTCAGCTTAATGTCATGAAAGAGGAACAAGCTATTTTGTACTTTGTCCTCCTGATAAATAATGGCAGTGATGTGCAAGTCTTTCATCACCTCCAGGAGAACAAAGAGGAATGCATGAACCCAAGCATACAATGGGGATCCAAACTATTTCACTGCACACTAATATTTTGCATTGTATTAGAAATTATGGATGCAGAAGTTTGGTTGGTGAAGCATGGAAGTCAGCTTGGAAATACCATCTGCTTCGGATAGGTCATGTATCCTGATGAGGTCAAGAGCTTAAATGACCATGCTTCTTACAGAGAATGATTCCCAAAAGACCCAAGTAATTCGCAATGCACCCTATTCAGAAAGACATAAGAAGGATATGACACTTACCTGCATTCCACATTCCAGAGATCTTTTTAACAACATCGATGAGTAATAGAGCTGCTGTTTCTCACTGGAGTGAGGAACTATTCCAAACTAGTGACAACAATCTTTGAGCTTAAACTTTATTCCTTTGAGTGATGGTTCCTGCTCCGGGCCAGCCAAGTCGACTTGAAATTGCAATACTGTTGGCAATTATCTTTAAAGAAAGTTGAAGCTGAACTCATCTATTTTAAAAAAGCCATGAAAAGATTTGATTCCTGATTTCAGGTCAGAAAAAGAACAAAGCACAGGAGCTGAGAATCAACAGTTAAAGTTACAACAAGAACTGCACTCGGTGGAGCACATACCTTCACCAGGTTGAACAGTTTACGTTTTGTATTCCAGTGATAGGCTGGAGCCGGATCCGGATTTTCACCACAATCTATGAAATTCGACTTCAACACACAAACCTCTCCACCAACTTTCGTCCGAATCCATCCATAACTTTTGGAAATATCGTTCTCACAGACTTTGACAAACACTTAATTGAACAGACAGACAGACAAACAGAGGTGAAAACATAACATCCGCCACCGAATTAAATCAAACAGAGAAACTGTAAAGAAAGCAAGTTGTTACTAGATGGCAAGATATTTGCAAAAATGAATGTATCGTTACTTTGAAACAATTACTCAATCTTCTGAAACCAACCTGAGATCAGAAAATAAAAGTTCAAAGAAAATAACATCCTTTGATACATCTCCGATGCTCACAGGAAACTCAGACTGCTTTGAAGCAAGAAATATCATTGGGTATTTGTGGTGAGAGAACTTTTAGTAGCAAAACACTTAAAAAAAAAATATATATATATATATATATATATATATATATATATATATATATATATATATATATATATATATATACATGTATGTAAATATCATTAGATCAAATGAGTAATCACAGAAGATTTGTGGAAAGGTAAGAATTTAGCTCCTGTTGGGAAAGATATTCACTTCACTGCAGGTAATCTTGTAAACTTTTATATTCCTAATTGAGACTCGTGGAAGAGCTAGTAGTAGTACACTGAACAGATCAGGACGCAACAGGACAAAAGGAGCAGTTGAGAGAGGGGAGAAAACACCAACAGTGTAGCCATAGGCCAAAATAGAGATAGACTTGGATAAACAATGGGTGTGGGGAGGAATGGGGGACAGGAGAGGATGCATGAAGTGGACACAATGGATACAGATGGAAATTCTCAGGTGGGAAAACTGGAAATTTAGAAGGAGAAAGGATTGGAGTGAGTTAACGAGGGTAGAAAAGATAATGGCTTTGGTGAACAGCTGTCTTAAAGACCTGGAGTGAAGAATGAGATTGAAGAGAATGTGGAAGTTGGTTCCACAGGGAGGAAGAAAGAGTCACGAATGAGTGGAGGTGAGCAGTGATCCTGGATCTAGGTAGTTTCACCAGAAGGGCGAACTTACATTATCATATTGTAGAAATATTATCTTATTTTTGCAAAATGTAAAAAAGAAGACAATTTTTTACAAAATGTAAAAAAGAAGACATCATAATATGATGAGACTTCCCTCCACCCCAATAAGCTGCACTAAAATCGATGTAAATACGGAAAATGAACAAATTTCACTGGAAATGACTTATCAGAACCAATGTTTTGTCACAATTCTTTGATGGCAAAGTGGTTTCCCTTTTGGTAAGTTGTATTAATAGATTAATGCAAGTATAATATGTCAAATAATCCACAGTTGCAAGTGAAAGAGGAACTCTTGTGGGGGGGGGGTCTTAAATTCGCACAAAATGTGGTGGAAACTCCTTGCAATTTCAATGATATCATGGAGAATTGGTTGTGAAATGATCACTGTCTACGGTGAATAGTTCCAATGGGAGGCAAGAATGTGGCCAGGTAATGAAGAGAAGAACTGAAGTTAAGAAAATCGAAATTGGCCAAAGTGAGCCAAAAATGTGCCAAATTAGTTATTTATTAATTTTTTTGGTTAATAAGGCAAGCGCTCAGTCAAATATTTCAACCACAGGGTGGCTCAATCAAAACAACCACGATCATTGGGGAGAATGCAAATGATGTGTGCCGAATCTTAATACACTCTTTTGAAAGGGAGGGAATGAAAGGAAAGGGGAAAATGCAATCAAGCCTTGCATAAAACCTGAGCATTGATGCAATTGGGATCAAATGATACTAAGTCCGTGCTTTGGTTAAAGTCCAGCATCCTGTTCTGCTTGCCAAGCACGTTGCCTGCGGCATACAAGGCCACCTTAATACCTGACTTCGCAACTTCCTCTACTTGTGCAGTCAAAGTGTTGCTATCAATAGAACACTCCCCTCTCCTTTCCAAATGAAGGCTGGAGTGCACAAAGACATTGCCTTGAACTCAGTCTTGTTCTTCATCTACTTAAACAACCTCTCGGATTGCCTGGAAAACCTTATCTTCCATTTTTGCTGAAGCCTCTACATTGTGTCACAAAGAAGCATACAGCAGCTGGACCACTTTCTGTTGATCTGGAATTTATTAGATGCTGGTTTGATAAATGAAAGTCACTCAATGACGACAAATCTCACAGCTTTCAAAAGATTATAATCAAATGAATCCAAAGTCAGCAGCTGGGAGATATTCAGTCTCTTGAACTTCTCGGCCTCACTATCAGCCATGACCTCTCCTGGGCCGATCATATAGCAAATCTGGCCTCCAAAGCCACAGACCGAGGATCCTTTGTCAATCCAAGTCTTTCCTTGAAAAAATGAACTACTCGGTGACTGCAAGGCCTTTGTTCAAAGTTCAATGGACTGCTGCTCTCACATATGGGCTGAGACCCCTGCATCACATCTGCCTCTTTTGGATTCTGTAGAATCTAAAGTTATTGGCATCTCCAGTGAATAAGCCAAAGCAAAAAAACTGTCGTTCTCACATCGCAGACAGGTGAGTAGACTCCCTGTTTTATTTTTTTTTTTCATTCTCTCTTCTAGTCTCGCTCCCTCTACTCCATCATCCCACTGACCACCTCTCCCACCAGCTCCTCCAGGGTGCATAAATTCTTCCAGTAACCGTCTCCTCATTAAACTCCCACAATTGAGGCTTTCTGCCCACCTCCAATCTTTTGGGCCTGTTTTATCCCATTTGTGGAACTAACTTCAGGAGATGGTTCAAATGCACTCATCAAATGGAACTGCCTTTGGGAGACGGTTCAAATGAAAGCTTCTTCAAGCAAGCGGTGCACCACTTTCTCATCTCATCTCCCTTCCCAACCTGCAATATTATCTACCACCATTAACCCTACTTATCTCACCACTCTTATTTGCAGGTTATGGTGCTTCCTACTTTCCTCTCTCTCTCCTCTGTTTCTGTTCAATTATTTTCTTGCTTGTTCTGTCCAACTGTGGCCCCATGACCCTACTGTCAGTACATTGTCTTTTTAGCCTTTGTCACCTTGCTCTTATATGTTTACAAAAAAATATTATCAACAAGTTGAGGCATCAATCAGCTGGGCAAATATGACATACACAAATGGATATGAACAAATGCCAAATCAGGTTCCTCCTGGTACAGCCTGTGAACAAGCTAACCAGGTAGAGAATACAGGATCCATTGGAATATCTCACCACCCGATATTTGTCAGCCTGCAGGATACAAGTCTGCCATTTGAGGATGCTGTGTTATCTTGTAACAGTTGTGATGAAAGACAGATCAAGTCTTATTTGAAATTTTGCCTTGGCTGAGGATCGCTTGAAAAATAAACCAAATAGGAATACGTGTCATGCAAACCCTTTTTTTCATTCCATTGTACACTACCAATAGATAGATAAAGGTGAAGGATGGAGGCTCTTCGACTTTCGGAATTAGGATGGGGGAAGAGGGGCTAAATGAGAGACAGAGAGAGACGGAGACAGAGACAGTAAATGGGGAATGGGGATTAACTTCAGATGACAATGCATAACTAATAGTCGGTGTACTTCTCCAAAGTGGAGAGGTAAGCAATGCAGAAAACTTCACAAACATCCCACATACAGTACTCACCTCACAGATCTTCTCCAACGATGGCACAAAAAAATCATCGCAGACAATGGCAAGTGCACAGAACATATACATTGCCTGAATGTGGAGACACAAAATTTCCAATCAGCAGGACAACGCATGTAATTGGCAAGAACGTCAGATGCTAAAATTTTAATCGGGAACGATAAGCACAGAAACAATTTGCAATTACTTTGATTCTCTCTGCTGTTGGAAGAAGACACACACACACACACACACACACACACACACACACACACACACACACACACACACACACACACACACACACACACACACACACACACACACACACACACACACACACACACACACACACACACACACACACACACGTTATACTGTATTTGTTTTGAGAGTGACATATAAAGCTTGCAACTCGCACTCTACAGCATGAGGCAAATTGTACAGGGAAAATGGGGTAATTTGTAAAATAAAGAAAATAAAAAAACAAGCCTTAAAATGGAGAAAAAATATTGAGGCAGTGTTGGGATTATTATGTATGTATAGCTTTCCAACACAAGATAACAACTCTCCCAGTGGAACCAATTACTGGAAAGGGATGCTGGTCATGCTGTGCTGACAGCATGCTCGAACAAGGACATAACTTTTTTGACATTTTCAAACTTGCTGTGTCAAATCAACTGTTGCAAAACCAAATCTTTCTCTTGATACCAGTGGATCATTTCCGATGTTTTGAGGAATGGGTTGGTCGAATAATTTGCCAAACTGACTGTCAATAAAAAAATTACTTAGCCATCTTGATGTAAAAGTGCCACTCAACAGGGTGACTGACCCCTTCGGGCCAGGTCTTTTTTTCAATGGGCATTGACCCAATAACCAGGGGGGCTCAGTCAGAGTTCAGTATATGGTACCTCGCCGACGCATCGTTTGGGAATGATCCCGAGAAAGTGCTGGCTGACCTCCAGAATGTCATTGCCCGGTTGACCGACATTGGCCTCGAGATCAATGTTGGCAAGTGCGAGTTGACCATCTTCAATCATACATCGCTGGATGACTGTCAACTAACCGAGGCCATATTTTAGGAAGTGCTCCCTGATATTAAGATTGTTTTGATAAATGACTGTACTCTTCTTGGTCCTCCGATCTCCTGGAGGCCTTCACCCAAAGCTATTATCGAGAAGCAAGACTACTTCATCCATATGGCAGGCCGCCTGGAGCAAATCGATGCACACAAAGCATTTGTGTTGCTCAAAAACTGTTTCTCCCTGCTCAACCTCCTGTATATCTTGCGTGCATCTCCCACCTACGTGAATGGTGCACATCTTGGAGTTTTTGACCACACCGTTTGTGAAACGATTCGTAAAATCTCTAAAGTTGCTTTCAACGATTCTGCTTGGATGCAAGCTATGCTCCCAGTTCAGCAGGGAGGTCTGGGTTTCAGGAGGGCTATTGATGTCACTCTCCCTGGCTTCATCTCCTCATTGCTGGCAGTCTGACCCTTAGTCAATGCCAATCTGTCCCGCGTAAGTGGTTTGGTGCAAACAAGGGAGTTGACAGCGACGTTGTTGTCATGGAGTTCAGCCCATAGTGTTTGCGAACCCGAAGGCCTGTCCCAGCTTAGCCAAAAAGCATGGGACATTGAGGCAGCAAGTGTCATTTGTCAGCCGGTTGTACAGTGTGGATCAGGTCACCAGAGCCCGTCTTTTGGCCGCAGCCACAAATGAAAGCGTGATGTAGCTTCATGCAGTCCCTGTTCCCTCTTTGGGAACACAGCTTGACCCCGAGTCTTTACAGGTGGTGGTTGCACTATGAGTTGGAGCATCAGTCTGTGAGTGGCATAAAGGTCGATGCGGCAGTATGATGGATACACTTGGACACCATGATCTGTCCTGCCGTTTCAGTGTCGGTCGATATTTTTGACATTCGGCCTAAACGATGTGGTAAAACGTGCCCTTTACGGGGCAGGGATACCATCTATCCTGGAACCCCTTGGTGTAGACCTTGGTGAAAACACCTGCCCGGATGGCTTTACCATTGTCCTATACAAGAATGTGAAAAGCCAAACCTGGGATTGCACTTGTGTCAACACTTTCGTCAAATCACATGTTAACAATACAGCCTCAACGGCTGGAGCAGCTGCCATCAATGCGGAAGTTCTGAATGAAACGCAATAAATATGCCGGCCTCAGTCAAACTTATTTGTGTGAACCAATTGCCATCAAAACAACCAGAGTGTACGGCCGATCTTCGTTCAACATCATTAGTGATATCGGTATAAGGCTCGTTGCATTCACTGGAGATATAAGGCAACTGGTCTGGTTCAAGCAGCAGCTGAGCTTGGCTGTCCAGTGGGGAAATGCCATTAGTATTCTGGCTTCAGCGTGGGTAGAACAAAATCCCGCATTAACACCATTTAAAAGTTTGTTTTTTTCGGGGGATGTGGGGGTTTTACTCATTTTAATTTTTTTATCTTTTTAAAAAACTTCCAAGTGAAAAAGTGGAAAATATTTTAAATTTCTGTTTCAAAATAAAAATAAAAATAAGAAATTAAATAAAGTCACACTCGGAAACGTCCGGAAATGTCCAGAAAAAAAATGTGTCCAAGAGCCGCGTCCTAAAGGTTTTGTCTTCACCAGAAGAAGAAGAACAAGAAGAAGAAGAACAAAGCGGAGCTCTCTTAGAGCCAGCGTTCGTAATGCGACGCAGCTAAAAATTACACATAAAATATTATAATGACGATCTTTTTTTACGATAACTTAGAGATTGTTACGTTGGTGGGGAGTGGTGGGGACGGGGGGGGTATACATTACCATAGAGCAGATAGAAATGTATGGAATAGCAGGGTCCATGTACAAGTAGTTAGCCATCTTGATGTATCAGGAGGGAAACGTTAGATTAATAATTGTCTTGTTTTCATGTGCATCATACAAGGGGTAGTGCATGGTAATAAGTTGATAGGGATTATGGTTAAGGAGATTGTGTGTATAACTTCTATGTCAACCTCTACCGAGGGGCGCTGGCAGATTCAGCATAAAAGAGGACGGATGGAGCTTGAAAGGCCGAGCAAGCTACGGGAGGAGCGGTCATCGCCTCCCAAGAGGGCGGAGGCATTGCCCCGAGAGAAGATGGAGGAGCCTAATTGGGCAGTTCGGAGTTGGAGATGGCGAAGGAGACTGTCGACTGTCGAGGTCTGGAGAGATAGACTTCTGAAGGAAAGGTTCTGAGGAGAACAAATTGTGGGAGAGTTTTAAGGAGGTCATCGTGCCTGCCTGTTTTTGTTGCCATGGGCCCATTTTGTCTGCCTGTGTTTGTTGTCATATCAGGAGCCTGTTCGACATCCTGCCCATCACCTTATCGTCCCTCACCATCGTACTGCCCATCGTCTGCTCGCCTCGACATCGTCTTCCTCATCCCATCCCTCTTCATCGCCTGCTCGTCCCTGTTGCCGCCAGAGTTGAGTCCTCCGGTTTTGTCCCCTTCCTGTCAATGACTGAGTCTGGTGTGTGGTGCTAAAGCTTTTATTCTCACTGTACATAATTAGTTATTATCGATTTTGTGTCCCCATTTCCTCCCCACCTCTACCTGCCATCGTATCCCTCCACGATTACATCATCCCTGAGTTATTGTTTGTGTGTAAGGGAAATAAACCCGTTGGTTGTAAAAAAAAAAAAAGCTTTAAGGTTTTCCTGTCTCTTCTCATGACCTGCAAACGCGTTGTCCGCCATTAATTCGGAACGCCTCCTCAAGAGTTAAGCCACTCGGACATCGTGGGATTTTAACCTCCCACCATGAAGAGCTCGACATGAGTTGATCCGTCGACGCTACAATACTTAACTGATTACATCAGGTCCATTGTAGTCAGTAGCTGTAAAAAGCCAAAAATGAAGTCTATTTTAGCTTCGGATTTTTTTTTCTCGGAATTATAACCATTTATTTTTAACTCGAATAAAAACCAAACAGGAATTGTAGTACAGTTTTTGATTTGGAGTCGTTTTGTGCTCTCCCTTCCAGCAATGTCGTTGTTTAAGCTAAAATGTTTCCTTTTCTTTGGGAAAATTCAGCGGACATAAATTCCTATAACAGAACATTTTTGGATACAAAATGTAACTTGTCAGGTTGATTTGTTTTTCTCTCTACAAGAGTGAGGCTCCTAGAAGAGCAAGAGCGAGGTGAGAAAGTTTTTTTTTTTTTTTTTGTATACCTTGGTCGAGGCTCGTATGAGAGCTAACACACAACTCACAGCAAGGAGGCATGAGACAAGAGGGGCGGGAGTGGAAGGGACAAAACAGTGGGGAACAGAGACATTAGGTGAACTGTGGAAGGGAGAGGGATAGGGTGGGGAACGTGGGGAATACAAGATGGACAATACAGGGACTTTCAGGAAGGAAAGCAGGGAATTTGAAGGAGGTGGGCTTGGGTGGATTATCAGGGGTAGCAAAGATCGAGGATTTGGATGGGGGAAGATAAGAGGTGGTGGTGAACAGCTGTTTTGAAAGCCTGGAGGGAAGAATGGGAAAGAATAGAGTGAGGAAGTTTATTCCAAAGGCGGGAAAAAAGAGGAATGAAAGAGTGAAGATGAGCAGTGATTCGTGATTTTGGTAGTTTTACCAGAAGGGGGTTGTTGGCGGACCTTGAGCGCCCTGTGGAAATGTGGTGGGGACAAATCGCAGAGAGAGCAGGGGGGGCAAGGCTGGAGAGGAGTCGGTAGAAGACAGAAAGACCACCGACCAACCTGCGGTGATTGAGTGAGAGGCCCAAAGACTCAGCTTCATTGCGGGAGATGCCGATGATCTTAAATGCCCTGGTTTCGACAGCGAAGTTTTCTCTAAAAGAACAAGGCTCATTGAAATACAAAGTTGTTCGGGCATATCACCTCCCTAAATGTGAATAAGCTTACACCATCAACAAAATACCTGCAGAACGTTTGACCATGCACAGATTCGTTGGCATAATTGTTCGAGCATCCACTCCGAGTCTGGGAGGTCAGCGGTTTGAGTCATACAAATTTTTTTTTAATGGCACATGCTACTTCCTTGCTTAATGCTCAGCATTTAACAGGGATAGAGCAGGGATAAGCAACCATAGGTTGGCAAACATTGCACAGATTTGAAAGGCTGAATGGCCTCTTCTTGCATTGAAATTCTTTGTAGGGAACATGTTGTTGTGGATTTCAGAATCGGATCCGAGTAATGCACACAACATCCAGGTCCTCAGACAGTTATTTCCATAAATTCATGTTCAGAATAGACCCATCCCCTTGTCTGGTTGTATTATAACTCTTGATGTGTTGCAGAAGGGGAGGAACAGGTTCCACTTCTTTATTATGGGATAACCTTTTCCTCTTTACGACACGTCCATGACGTATGATTTTACATCAGTTTTCATTTCTGCATGAGTGATATTCACCGTTCATGCACACGATAAATCGCCATTAGCCCAACGAAGACATTCTATTCCCTTTCCATCAAGACACATTGGTTTGGAAATACACGAATTATTTGAACATTTTATTTTGGTTATCATTTTCACATTGGACGTATAGGACATTTGAGTGATTAAACACACTGTGAGCTTTTCCTGAATAGTTAATTCTGATGGTAAAACATGGATGTGGATCATTTACCTCAGGACTGATCTTTTTCCATTGACGTTTGACACCCACCTTCTTCCATCGGGATCGACACCCCGTTCAGCAGCTCTGTGGACGCTAAATGGCTCTTGTTCGTGTCGGGATGAACAGAAAGGTGATAATTGCTGGTTGACATTTTGTGAGCACTTCACATTTTCGCTCAGTTGTTCCGGAAAATGGCTGCTTTCTGGCATTCGTCCAGTGCCCTGAACATGGCGCCGTAAGACAGGCCTGTGTAAATTGGGAGTTGCATCTCGTTCGATAGTCAGGAGAAAATGATCGTCAGAATTGACGGTTGGAGGTCACGTGCAGCGATGTGCCAATAGGCAAGCTGGATTTCACTGAAGTCGTGCTTGAGGCTCTGCCCACAATGGTCGCCAACAAAAGGACAGCAAGATTGCCTTGTGATGGTTGGTGACAGCTCCTGACGGATTGTGGTGCTCCTGACAGCTCCTGGCGGTTGGTGGCAGCTCCTGACAACTCCTGATAGCTCCTGATAATTGGGGACAGCAGCAACAGTGGTTGGTGACAGTTGGACCATTCCTGCTGGTTCTGCTCGGTACCTGGCTCTTGGCGTACCTGATTCTTGGTGTACCTGGTTCTTGGCATTCCTGGTTCCTGGGGGTGACGACATGATGTCGATTGGTGTTCAAGCCTGTTTGCGGGTGGGTGCATGGTGAGGCAGAGTGCCGGCAGCGGAAATGAGGTGAGATACTCTTCTAGTCTTGGGGAATTTTAATGCATCAATTGGAATTGATAGGGATGGTTATGAGACATGTGTTGGTCGCCATGGGTCTGGAACTGTGAACCAGAATAGCACTAAGTTCCTTGTGTGGGGGAAAAATTTGTATTAATGTATTTTAAATTGTAACAAATGGAGTTTCAGAAATGTAACTTTTATGCTGCAAATTGAATTGGCTGTCATTTCTGGCCAAAAGACTTTTGCCCTAAATGATAAGAAATGTGTTGTTCTGGAGCAGAGTGACCGAGCTGATAAATGAACCTTTGCTTAGAAAATGTATGAAGTGGCTTTTTGTCTAAAGGACACATCTACAGTCTGGGTGAATATCCCCCAACCTCTCTCTCATGGAAGTATAAAATGTTTTGAAAGGCACATTGTTCTCAGTGCAAGCACGTGAGGAAGTATAGT
This sequence comes from Eptatretus burgeri, assembly GCF_056783735.1. Taxonomy (NCBI): domain Eukaryota; kingdom Metazoa; phylum Chordata; class Myxini; order Myxiniformes; family Myxinidae; genus Eptatretus; species Eptatretus burgeri. The sequence continues at coordinate 17,381,790 of NC_140969.1, forward strand.
TTCTCAGTGGCTTGTACTCCTTGGAACTGACCAAGTACCAAGTTAGAATAAAACTCTCTGATGTAATGTAGAAGTGCATTGAATCGGGTTGGTCTAACTGTTAACTAAAGTAAGAATAAATGAAATAGAACCAAATAATATTGCAACAAATGGGGATTCTTAAGTTCATTGTACAAGGGTGAGAAGTGTTTGGTGTATAATTAGAAAATAAATTGTTTCACAAGGAAGGACTTGTGTGGACATCAGTTTTATCAGTGTCGATAGGGTTTTTGTAGGATTTTATAATCAAATTGGACAAACGTAAAACTCTGTCTGAAGTCAAATAGGATTCCACAATCGGCCAGTTAGAATCCTTCAGGAGGACAACGATCACAACAAGGTGGGTTTAAAAAATCCACATCACTTGACTTTGCAAGAAGTCATGGACGTAGGGTGGCTGGTTCATGTGGAGAGCTCTTTTGGAGAGGTAGACCAAGGCATGCTCACACATTTCGGTTTATTTAAGTAGACGCATGATGACTTCTGCTTTGGTCAGCCAAGACCAGATTTCTTTTCCCCCTGAATGGTCTAATGGGTACCCGTGTCTCGTATTTTTTTTTAAATATTTTTTGTATACCTTGGCGAGGCTCATGTAAGAGCTAACACACAACTCAGCAAGGGGGGCATGAGACAAGAGGGGCGGGAGTGGGAAGGACAAAACAGTGGGGAACAGAGACATTAGGAGATCTGTAGAAGGGAGAGGGATGGGGCGGAGAACATGGGGAATACAAGATGGACATTCAGGGACTTTCAGGAAGGAAAGCAGGGAATTTGAAGGAGGTGGGCTTGAGTGGATTATCGGGGGTAGAAGAGATGGAGGATTTGGATTGGGGATGATAAGAGGTGGTGGTGAACAGCTGTTTTGAAGGCCTGGAGGGAAGAGTGGGATTGAATAGAGTGAGGGAGTTTATTCCAAAGGCGGGAAAAAGAGGAATGAAAGAGTGAAGGTGAGCAGTGATTCGTGATTTTGCTAGTTTTACCAGAAGGGGGTTGTTGGCGGACCTTGAGCGCCTTGTGGAAATGTGGTGGGGACAAATCACAGAGAGAGAGCAGGGGGGGCTAGGCTGGAGAGGAGACGGTAGAAGACAGAAAGACCACCGACCAGCCTGCGGTGAGAGAGTGAGAGGCCCAAAGACTCAGCCTCATTGCGGGAGATGCCAATGATCCGAAATGCCTTGGTTTTCACAGCATGAAGCCGAGAAAGGTGTTTCATTGTTAAGTAAGGCATAGTCATAAGCATCTGCTCTTTGTCCATTTTTCTAGAAATGCTTGTTGAATTCTTTATTTGGTTGAGATTATTTTGTTGATTGAACATTTGATTTATTTGAATTCATCTATTTACACCACAAGGAAATAAAAAGTTCTTCAGTTTATTACTTTTCTTAATAATAAATTCCTTTTTGATGTTTCAACCTGTCTGTGCTTGTCATTTCCTCTCATTGATCTAGCATTGGCCGAACCTAGATAGACTCGGAGGTAATTCCCAAACTCATTAACGTGTCATAGTCGGCGTGCACTGGCAGTAAATGCTCGGCCGCATTACTTAAGATCTAATCAAGATAAGATTGGTGCATTGCCGAGGGTGCGCTCCCCATTCAGGAAGCTACGTGACCTCTAGTTAAATGGCAAATTAGACAGTGGACACAGGAACTTGTGGTTAACTGATTGACATTCATAGTTGTTAAGCAACCCACCATACCACAAAGTTAATTGTGAGCGGTGACCCCAGGTTCGGTTCTTCCGAGGAGAAACAAGGATTAACCCCCTCATAATACACTCAGTACCCGTGGACATAACAATATTGTTATGTGGGGGTGGGGGGATATAAAGCTCGAATGTGGTAAAGGCACTGTCAAACCTTGACGATTTAGCCAACATCTGCCGACTTATGAAAAATTTGTCTTAAACGCTGGCACACATCGAATACGTTGTGGGTAAGTTTTGTTTACGTTAAGAGCACGCTGAAAAACACTGCCATACATTGTAGTATGCTGGCTTTCATTGTTGTACTTTGCGGTTGTCCTCAAATTTTATCATGCTTGAAATTTTATGACGCATGCCAGCGTATGACTCACACGTTCCGCTACGCTGGCCATAAGTTGAAGGCACGTTATGCGTATGTTGACACACGTCGACACACGTTACTTGTAAGTTACTCATAAGTCGAAACACATCGAGGTAATGATTAGCGTACCAGAAACTTATTCATAACCTATGAGTAACCTGTTGTAGGCACGTTACACGATCGTTGACACACGTCGAGGCACATTACGCGATCGTTGACACACGTCGAGGCACGTTACTTGTAAGTTACTCATAAATCGAAACACGTCGAGGTAATGCTTAGCGTACCCAAAACTTATTTCTAACCTATGAGTAACGTGCTTTGAACCTATGTGTAACGTACCTCCAACGCATATTGACGTATGTAGACATATTTGATTGACGTCTTCTGGACGACCACAGAACTTACTGAACGTGTTTCTAATTTACAGCTACCGTATAATGGCGTATTGGCAGCGTTTTAAAAAAAAAAAAACAACAACAATAACTTCCGATATTTCGTCACGTGCCATTACGTCACGTCCGATTGCCTCTTCAGTTTGCTCATGTCTTATTCTTAGTTCCTCCTCTGTGAATATTTTCTGTTTGAGGATATTGTCACGTCGACGTCGAAACTTAAAAGAAAATGTCCGAATATGTTTTAAAATTCGTGATAGACTAAAAAAATAAAAACAATAAAAACAACAACAACAACTTCAGATATTTCGTCACGTGCCTTCACGGAGCCAAGGAGAAAAAAAATGTGCCTTGACGGAGAAAAGAAGTTTCGGGTATGCTAAATATTACCTCGACGTGTTTCGACTTATGAGTAACTTACAAGGAACTTGTGTCGACGTGTGTCAACGATCGCATATCGTGCCTACAACTTATTCCCAGCATAGCGGAATGTGTGAGTCATACGGCGAGTACGTCGTAAAATTTTCAGCATGCTTGAAATTCCACAACATACGAGACGTACCACGAAATATGACAGCATACTTCATCGTTTTTCAGCGTGCTCTTAACGTATTCACAACTTACCCATAACGTATTCGACGTGTGCCAGCTTGGTTCGGCAAATTTTTCATAGGTCGGCATACGCTGGCTGAATCGTCAAGGTGTGACTGCGTGGTTGACACTTTCAATTTTCAGGCGGTTATGATTTAAATCGGCGTGCGCGGGTTTTTAACAGGCTATGCCACAAGTTCATCGGCGATACGTGCAGCGCGCTATGCCTAAGTTAAACTATCGTTGGGCATAGGTTGTGAACGCTGACAACAGGCTAAGCATTCGTTGGTATAAGTTATCTATAAGACAACGAAACGTTCTGTGCCCATTACTAATATGTTATGCATACGACCAACACGTTATGAATACGACCAAAACTTAAAAAAAAAAAACATCAAAATTTCAGCGTACGCCAACGTTTCATATACATTTTTATACGTTGCCATTGCTGGCTAAATCGTCAAGGTGTGACAGCGCCTTAAGATTGGCTTGGTCGTGTCCTTGAATAGGGGAGAATTACACCAGTGTTATGGATTTGTCAATGATAAGTCGAGTGTAATATGGCAGTGACCATCCTTTATACAGCAGAGTAGGGTTGGGTGTGTTGTGTTAAACCTCCCATACAGGTGAGGCCAGGTGAAGGACTTGTGGCACAAAAGGCACCAGGAAAGCATGAAGTGACCTGTCAAATGTCACATGCTTAAATGGACTTTATAACAGGATATGTGGCCAGAGAAATGTTGGCCACGGTATTAAAGTGAGCTGTGGAGCCCAGGAGATGGGTGCGATGGCCAGAGGCAGTGCCACCCACTGGAGGTGGATGGTGAATGATAGGACCAGAGGGTGGTCCATGAGGCTTAAAGGCCACATATGTGCATGCATGCAGCAGATCACAGTTAGAGATTGGGCTGCTTCTGCCTAGATTGACTCTCTCTGCTTTGTCACTTCCCAAGTTGGATCCTGGGTGGAAACGCAAATACCACATCCTCATCGCCATTCTCTCACCCCTCCCTACACACACACACACACACACACACACACACACACACACACACACACACACACACACACACACACACACACACACACACACACACACACACACACACACACACACACACACACACACACACACACACACACACACACACACACACACACACACACACACACACACACACACACACACACACACACACACACACACACAACCTTTGTCCCGTGCCACACCAGCCTGCACGGATAATTGCAGACTCACAGACCAGACCGTGCCTGTTCAAATCCCTGCCTGCCCCCTTTGTTCTGACTCTAATCCGGTATTGTCAACACGTGAGAGGGGTATAGTTTTTTTTGAACATAACATCGTGTTTTCTCCTCTTTCTTCCATATTTGCATCTTGCAACTGCCAGATCTGTTCCATTTATTTATTGTCCCGTCCTTCCTTACTCCCCATGTACATTTTAATTATAAGAAACATCCTCCGCCTTTTGCCTCAGACCAAGCACCAAATTTAGTTTATTATTGGATGATCCTTGGGGAATTGTAACTTGTTAATTCTGAAGACAGTGAATTTGGAGATGGGTCATTTACAGAGGTCTTTGACCTCTGAAGCAGAGTGTCTGCATAAGCTGGTTCTCTGACGTAACAACATCATTATTACTGTTATTATTGTTATTTTTATTATTATTATTATTATTATTATTATTATTTATTTTGCAGTCAATTAACTCCCTTCAGAAAATAGTGCGAAGTCAAAGCGCATCATAGCAGATGGAATTTACATTCAATTGTTTACTATTTCATTTTACCAAGCTTTATCATGATTCTGCATGAACTAGATTATTTATTCCCAAGAGGTTTATTTTCAGTGATCAGGCTGCATTGCATCATGAGAAAGTGATCTGAGGGTCAAAAATAAATGCTTGATTGAATCACAGGCTTATGAGACCTGCTTTTGACAAATTGCATCATAATACCTGCATATGCTTCAACCACCCCCAAGAGAGCAATGCTGGCAAAGAACAGCAGCAATATGTCAGATGCACTCGACTTAGATCCCATTGGAACATATGTATCAAACCTATTTACGTACACAAATGACGTGGAGGCAGATTGCACCGTGCTTTCGTTCTTCCTGGCTGAATATGTCTTCAGGAAATTCATGCAGACCTGGAGGAATGGAGCACGGACAAACCTTGGAGATAATACAAAAACTATACAGAGCAATCACAATCACAACGGAGATTCTACAAAACTAGATGGATACATTTGACAAACCAAATCGAGATATAAGCAAAGGTGATATATATTAGATCTTAAGTGGTTCACAAAACTGGCACAAGCTGTGTAAAATTGGAAGATAAAAGATATTTCAAAACTTCTGAAAAGAGCCAAAAAAAAAGTATTCAAAAAGCTCATTTACGACACCATGGTTAAGATGAAATATTCAAGCTATATCATCAGTGATTTAGTTACGTTAGTGATAAAGCCAAAAAGGCTTTGACAATCATGTTGCAATCATGGCAGTGACCTTTCATGCGTTGCCCAAAAGCTGCCTTAAATTGGGTCTCAAAGGAAGAGGAAGGGAGATAACTTTTAAGCAACCACTCTGACGTGAGTGATGAATCCAGAAGGAGGGCACTCAACCTCGGCATGAAGGGAATTAAGTAACCCTATACCAGCAAGAGAGGCATTCTCTCGACATAATTTGATATGTCATTAAGGAACAGAAAGACTGCAACAACCAAAGTTGAGTAAAAGTGCAGACCAGGTGGCAGGGGTGGATGACCTTGCCCAAGTAGCAACACACAAGTGTTACTCTCTTCAAAAAGACATCTAGAATCATTAACACCCAACAACAACTGTAAAGATTGGACACCCAAGTGTAAAGATTGGACACTCATTGTCAGGTCAGAATAGATCTATGACTTGCAACAGCTACCATGTAAACCTGCACTAACCTGTTTCATGGTCGGATTGTCGGCGACTAAACCATCTCCCCCACCAAGTTTCTTGGTGAGGAGGGTGTTTGGATATGGACACCCAGCAGGATTACAAACAAAATCTGTCAAAGGGCGGAGGAGCTCCTTGTGAGCCAACGGCCATCCATATCGAGCGCCCAACTGTGTCTGTGGACGTCCTCCTGCAGTTGGATTACTTCTTATTAGGAGGTTGGTGGCAGGATTTGCACTCCGGCCACCGTAAAACCATTCATTCTACAAAACATTTGAAAAGCATTTTAAACAATCTGAAAAAGCACTCCGTGGGAGTACCTCCTGTGCAGCTACTCTTCGCAGGGCAGCGCACCAGATGACAGGATTGAGGCAAAGCCTTCAGGACCCCCAATCTCTAATGATAGGAGGGAAACCACGGGGTAACCTTCCAGGGTCAGATTGCAGTAGTATGTGTCGGGGTCATGCTGAGGTGACATCCACCAGACGGCGGTCTCCTTGGGTTAACCTGAGGTGGTCCCTTCAGGTGGGTGCCTGAAATGTCCTATCCCGAAGAGAGGATGATCACCTATCTCTGTTATCATCTGAGCTCAAGCGTTTGGACATCGGAATCGCAGCACTCTCCGAGGTTCGGAGACCGGATTGCAGTGAGATCATGGCAGGTGGTTACACTTACGATTGGTCCGGTTGCTCTGATGGTTACCATGCCCAAGGAGATGCTGAAGCTTTGTCCAATAAGCTAACTCCAATGATAATTGAGGTGACACCAGTCAACGAGCTTACTATGAGACTGAGGATTCTTCATTCCTTGGGTGTCGTTTCCCTGGTCTCTGTATATGCTCCGAATGAGGCGTGTGATCTCACCGTTAAGGACGCATTCTGTGCCACACTCGAGTCGGCGGTTGATCAGTGCCCCACTCTTCTAGTCTTGGGGGATTTCAATGCATCGATTGTAATTGATAGGGATGGTTATGAGACATGTGTTGGTCCCCATGGGTCTGGAACTGTGAACCAGAATAGCACGAAGTTCCATGATTTTGCAAGAAGTCATGGATGCAGGGTGGCTAGTTCATGGTTTCAGCACCCACAGGCTCATTGCTGAAATTGGTATTCCAATGCTGATGGTGTGGCAAAGGAGATTGACCATGTGCTCGTTGATGGTCTCTGGAGGATAATCCAAAACTGCAGGGTCTACCGGAGTGCTCAGTTGCTCAGTACTGACCAAACGCTTGTTGTAGCAACTCTGAAGTTGCAGCTTAAATCCAGGAGAATGGTACCATCTCAACCCAGGCTGGATATTGGCAAGCTCAAGGATGAGAGGGTAGCTGAGGAGTTTGCAAACGTGATGAGTGGAGATTTGGGGGGTCTGGGTGCTTTGGGGGATCCTGACGAGTTGTGGAGTGCCTTCAAGCGCACCATCCTTGATGTTGCGGTGGATGTCTTGGAAATCGCCAGAGGGCGAAGAATAATTTTTCTCTCAAGGGACAATGGATACCATTGCCCAGAGTCGCAGAGCCAAGGTGAATGGCAGAGCTGAGCTGTTCAGGGAGCTGAGGCATGAAACTGTATGTGGATGGAAAAGGAGGCCCATGTGCAACGAATGTGTGAGGGGGTAGAGCATCACCTGTGGTCAAGTGATCTCGTCTGGTTAAAGGGGAATTTGCGCATTGCATTCCTCCAAGCCCATCCCTCAGTGTACTGCATTTAGAGCAGAGGGTGATGGGCTCTTGATAGAGGAGTCCGACATGAAGACCTGCTGGGCCGGTTACTTTGAGCGGCTGCACTAGGCTGATCCACCAGCTGTCGAGTTGGATGTCAGGGGTGTGTTACTATCCCTATTGCTGACCCTCCAATCAACAGCAGTCCACCTTCATTTGGGGAAACACAGACTGCGGTGAACCGGTTGAAATTGGGTAAAGCTCCTGGGATCTGTGGCATCCATGCTGAACTTCTCAAGGCTGGTGGAAATGCTGTTCTCCTGTCATTGCATGCAGTTCTGTGCTCTGCCTGGAACACATGCATCATCCCAACTGACTGGAAGAGGAGCCTTGTTGTCCCCCTCTGGAAAGGGAAGGATGATCGCCAAGACTGCAACAACTACCGAGGGGTGACGCTGCTCTCAGTGCCGGGCAAGGTCTTTGCTCGGATAATTCTTGATTGTGTTCGCCACCATCTGCTTGAGCACCAGAATCCAGAGCAGTCAGGCTTTACACCAAAGAGGTCAACGATTGACTCTATCCATGGTCTTCATGTCCTCACTGAACGCAGACAAGAGTTTCAGCAGGGGCTGCTTGCAGCCTACGTTGATCTCTGCAAAGCATTTGATTCAGTGAATCAGGATGCCCACTGGAGGATTCTTGGTCTTCATGGGGTGCCACCAAAACTGATCAATCTGATGTCTGAACAATACTCTGTGACTGAGAGTGCTGTGCGATGTGGTGATACCATCTCTGACATATTTCCAGTTGTTTCTGGAGTTTGTCAGGGGTGTGTACTGGCCCCCACACCTTTCAGTACTTGTATAGACAGGATTATGGGGAGTGTGTCAGAGAGATCAAGCTCTGGTGCATCTTTGGGAATGTCAAGATCTTTGACCTTGATTTCACAGATGATGCAGTCATCTTTGCAGAGAATATGGATATCCTTGAGGAGGCCCTCAAGATGCTTTATGAGCAGTCGGAGTCGGTGGAATTTCAGGATTCCTGGGTCAAAACTATGATCCAGGCTTTCAATGACATCTTCGATGCTGTTATCCTGTCTGAACCTGTTTGTGGCGAAGATGTTGAGGTCACAGAGAGATTCCTTTACCTTGGCAGTGATATTCATGACTCTGCTGGCTGTGAGCAAGACGTCAACAGATGTCTGGGTCGGGCCTGTGGATTCATGGATTCACTGTGTCATGGGGTGTGGCGCTGCCGGTACCTGTGCGGGAGGAGGAAAGTCTGAGTCTTCCAGTCCTTGTTGCTTCCAGTCTTGCTCTCTGGATGTGAGACTTGGACTCTGACCAGGGATCTGAGATGGAGCCTTAATTCCTTTGGTACCACGTCTCTTCGGAGAATCATTGGCTATCGCTGGTCGGACTTTGTGTCCAATGAGCGGTTGCTGAGAGAGATTCAAATGAGATTTGTTACCTGCATAGTCCGTGAGCATCAGTGCGGCTGTAAGGACATGTGGCTTGTTTTCCTGACGCTGATCCTGCTCACCAGATTCTCTCCACAAGGGAGCCTCGTGAGTGGAGAAGGCCAATGGGCCGAGCACATGCCTTGTGGTTGCAGCAGATTGATCAACATCTCAAGGAGATGGGGATGGGCCAGGCATCTGCCTGGGGAATGGCCAGACGGAGGCCACCGGAGTACCATTGGAAAGTGGATGCAGCTACGCGCTGCTCCAGCGCATGCTCCCATACCTGACCTGACCCAGTAACACAATCAGGAGAATTTGTTGTTGGAGCCAATTCTTTGAGAAATCAAACCCAGATTAGACAACTAAAATAGGGGCAATACCCCCTGGGTGCTAACGCGTTAGAAAAATGATACTGTGGAGGAAGTCAACGTGGGACAAAATCAGCAAAATGTACCAATGAACCAATGTTATGGCCACGATTTTTTAATGTCATGAACAAAGTTTAGTACATCACGGGTAATGAAGGTTGTGGTCAAGTTTCATCGGAATTGTGTGAAGTCTCTGAGAAGAAAACAAATACCTAATTAGGGGGCAACCCCATGTAGACCCTGTTCAGGCCAGATTTTTTTTAATGCCTTGAACAAACTTTGGTACATTCCAGGAGATGAAGGTTGTGGTCAAGGTTCATCAAAATTGTGTGTAATTTTTGAGAAGGGGCAAGTGTTTATGGATGAACGGACTGACGACGTGCCATCCCATAAACTCCCTGGAACTACATTCCAGGTGAGATAACAAGGAGAATGCTACCAATTAACTAAGCTCGCTTTTCAGTCTCAGCTGAGTAGCTGTAAGTTAATGATAGATGGCACTCATGTGCAGCTTTGAGGCTGCTGGTTCCATCATTGGTGAGGGACACAGCTATGCTTCTGATGCAGTGTTCCTACTACCAGTACACTGGTGCATATTTCACCAACCTCAGAAGGATGAGAGGTTGACTCATCCCCACCTGGTGTTAATTCAGCAGCCAACAGAGCTTGAACTCAGGACCCTAGGATCCCAATCCAACCACCCTAACTGCCCAACCAACACAAGGCTAAACAAGGTGAATGAAGTTGATTATAAGGATAATTCAGAAATTTGAACCATTAATTTAAAAAGTTATTACGGATAGATAGAAACATTATAACAGGACAGTATCATGCAGAAAGACAAAAAAATAAGGAGTAAATAACAATAATTATATATATATATATATATATATATATATATATATATATATATATATATATATATATATAATGTTGCGGTTGAGGAAATTTGCAAACCACCATTCAGGTCCCGTAGGTGAGATATCTCTGTAAGTACATGTGTCGTGAGCCTAAACCCGTTGTTTAGAGGGAATAAATGTGATTCATTCGGGCTGCGACCCTTTGAGATAGCCGTATTTCTGTTCTATCTTTATTTTGAACCAACCACGTTTCAACCGCCATTACACAACAACCACCAACCACAACGCCGCTTCACAACAACAACAACAACAATGCCAACAGCCACGATCTTTACCTTCACAACTCCCTCCCGCAAACATCGCATCACCGCCATTCCAAACGGCACCATGGCCATAAACCACCACCATAAACCCTCCACCACCTTCACCTCTCTCCTTCTGCGGCCATTCCCGCACCACCTGTGAGCTCGGAGCGTCAGGCTGTCCTGGGCTCGTACGGGACGCGCGCCGAGCCGCGAGTGCAAAATGCGGCCTTTCAGAGGTAAATTCGGATCAGGAATGCTCCACGCCCACTTCTGATCCGTCCAATCAACAAGCGCGGGGCGGTTTGGCCCCGCCTCCAGGCGCGTTGGTGTAGAATCGAGATATGCAAATTCTAGGATCAGGGGAGATTCACGCCCCCTTTTCCTCCGTCCAATGGGCGAGCGTGGCTCCACCCCCGAGCTCGTTCTGATCCAGAAATTTGCATGTGGGTTCTCCTGCCGGCCTATAAAGCGCCGAGCGCGGGGCGAATCTGGGTCAGTATTGGAGAGCAGAGTGTGGCAGCGGGAGAGTCAGTTTTGGTGGAGTCGGTTTTAGTCGAGTCGGTTTGGGTCGAGTCAGTTTGGGTCGAGTCGGTCTCGGCAGAGTCGGTCTCGGCAGAGTCGGTCTCGGCAGAGTCGGTCTCGGCAGAGTCAGTTTTGGAGAGCAGAGTGTGGCAGCGGCCGAGTGTGGCAGCGGCAGAGTCGGTTTGGGTCGAGTCGGTCTCGGCAGAGTAGGTTTGGGCAGAGTCGGCCTCAGCAGAGCAGAGAGTGTTTTGGGCAGAGTCGGGTTGGAGCGCGGAGCGGAGTCGGGAGGCGAGGGTGTACAGGTGGTTTGCTGCAGTCGGCTGAGGAGAATTGGGGAAGAGACCGAAGAGCTCGGGTCCGAGGCAAGGAAGACTGCGGTAGGCGACGAGGTCGCGGTGGAATCGCTCGTCGCGGGACCCAAGCAAGCCAGCTATAGTCTTTCCCCAGAGCATCAACAATTCCCCCCCCTTTTTTCCCCCGCGCTGAGATAGTGCGAAAAGGGGGCCCCGTTCCCACCCCACTCCAAGCAGTGCCAACGAAACCCGTGAAGGAGCACGAAGTCGGGGCACCGCCGCGCCGCCACATTTGCGGCTCATCACAAAGACACGGGTAGGATCCACCCGGTCTCGCGGACCTGACCGCTCTTTCAGGTCCCGTGCAAATATTGGCCCACAGGCCCCGTCTGCCCCCTTGTCTTTGAGGGTGGCCTTTTCTTTTACTTTTGAGTAAATGTGTTGTTGGCGCCGTCTCTAAAGTAAAACTGTGTAAGTGTTGCCGTGTGCTCGCGTAGTCGGTAGTATCTCTGCATTGTTGTGTTTCTTTTGTTGCAATTGCTTTTGGTGCATAATTGTTGTAATTGTATATGTGTGCTCTCCGTGTGCCGCGGAATAAATGTGCATCATGTTGAACTGTTTTCCCGTTTCGCTTCGTCTTTTCTTTAATTGAATCTCCATCTTGCTTCACGTAAAGGGTTGGTAGTGGGCTTAATACGCCCGGTAATTAATCAGAACCATCGAGGCCGACGATAACACCGCTCGGTTATCCTGATAGTACGGAACGGGCCGCTTAAGTGGCCCGTGTCCGGAGTCGACCTGCGGCGAGGTGCGATCGCCCGGTCTACCCTCCGCGTGGGTACTTAGGTAGGTCGAGTTTGGCGAACAACCCTATCCCACGCGGGGGGCCGATTGGCACGATCGTGTTGAGGCCGAAAGGCCCACCCGTGACTAGCTCCCGGCGTTAGTCCGAGAGGGTCACGACAGAATTGTCCGTCCGGTGGGCGACGTGCCGAGATTTGAGTCACGTGGCCGTTTGCACGCCGGCGGGCGCGAATTCGCAACTATATATATATATATATATATATATATATATATATATATATATATATATATATATATATATATATATATATATATATATATATATATATATATATATATATATATATATATATATATATATATATATATATACATATACTGTGAAGCACCAGTTCTGTCAACTGAACACACAATTCTATCATGACGGCATCACAAAACTACTTGAACATTGGCAGAAATGTGTTGAGTGCAGCAGTGATTATGTTGAGAAGTAAATATGCACCATGGTATAACAAAGAATGACGCAAGTTTTTTGTCTTTGTTCAAATATGCTTACCCGTTTTGAAGTTAAAAAAAAAAAAAGTACGCGGCATTACTTTTCAGCAAGCTTTAGTTCCCATGAATCTGGAAAGCTAAAAATAAACCAAAAAAAACCAGCATCATCACCCAAAAGACGACATCTAATCTACAGGGTGCCCCACAGAAAACCAGGAAATTTGAAATTTTGAGAGTTATTTTGCCATATTTTACCATATCAATAAACTAACATAAATTTTCTTACCGTTTTTTTATTTTATTTCAGAATGCAGCAGTTATGAAATTTGTATCTTTGTTTTACACTACATCTAAGTTTGCTTTTGTTTTGTTTAAAATAAACTGTACCAAATTTCCTGGTTTTCTGTGGGCCACCCTCTAGTTTGTAGTGAGTAAGGTGGAGTGCAGGTATGGGAGGGGCAGTTTTGAAAATTGGCCTCGGGCGGCAGCAAAGGTAAATCCGGCAGTGCTCAAAGTGACATATTTTCCACATCTCTCACAGGATTGTGAGTTGGACAGACGACAGTGAGTGGTGGGGAGAGGTTTTGAAGACTTGAAGTGGGGAGGGGATTGACACTTTGGGTTGGGAGGGGGAGTTTGAGGATTTGGGGATGGGGGAGAGAGCAGAGTTGGAAGGGCAGGTTGAGTCTTTGGAGGGAGGGGTTTGAGGAGTTGTGGTGGGAGAGGGGGGGGTTGAAGGCTTGGAGTGGGGAGGGGATTGATTGACACCTTAGGGTTGGGAGGGGGAAGGTGAGGACTTGGGTTTTATGGAAAGGGAGGGCGAGGACAGTTGAGGATTTGCAGTCACATTTTCCATTATGTGGAATTTCCACTGGTCCCTGCTCGTAATAATAATAATAATAATAATAATAATAATAATACGAGCATAGCCAAGTCGCATTCTAAGAAATACTAAATATAACAAATTTCATTTCAACAAATTCCAATTTTGAAGGACAATCTCATTTCAATAAAAACTTCAATTCAATAGAACAAACAATATATTGTTTTTTTTAAAGTTTAACTTCATCGAGCTATTCTGGGGTGATAAAATAAAGCTCCCAATTAGGGCCATTTATTAAATGCTATTATTTCCAAAAAGGAACTGCAAGTTGAACTGCAGTTTGCCCCCATTAACCATTCCTAAACCAAGCATCTTACTTGCTGATTTCAGTGTTTCCTCTCTCCCTCTCTTTTTTTTTGTTTGTTTATTCCCTTGCTGGTTGTTCCTAATTATTGCTCCATTGCTGCACTATCAATTTAACCTTGCTCTTCCATTAGCCTCATTTTTGTAGAAAAATAATAATTATTGATTACCTCCGCCACCAAAGGTGAAGGATGTTATGTTTTCACCCCTCTGTCTGTTTGTTTGTTTGTGTGCAGGATATCTCAAAAAAGTTGTGGACGGATTCTGATGAAATTTTGTGGACAGATTCGGTGTGTGATAGGGACGAACTGATTAGATTTTGGTGAAGATCCGGATCCGACTACTAGAATTTTTAAAGTGATTCTTCACCATTGAGAGATAGGGCAAAAAATGATAGAAAGCATGACATCTCAAAAAGTTGTGGACGGATTCGGTCGAAATTTGATGGACATGTTTGGTGTGTGTCAAGGAAGAATTGGTTCAATTTTAGTGAAGATCCAAATCCGGATCCGGATCTGATAATTTTTAAAGTGATTCTTCACCATTGAGAGATTGGGCTAAAAACGATATATACTGTATAGCATGATAATTCAAAAATGTATTGGACCCCGATATGTTGTCGTGGATCAGGTATTACATGGTGGAGGTATGCGCTCTACCGAGTGCCCTTCTAGTTAACCTCCACCATCGAAGATGGACGGAGGTTACTGTTTTCACCCCTGTTTGTTTGTTTGTTTGTGTACAGTATTACAGAAAAAGTCCTGGACGGATTTCGACGAAACTTGGTGGGGGGATTAGGTATGGTCCAAGGATCATGCCATTAGATTTTGGACTTGGTCCAAAGTCCAATATGGCCGCTATGGCGGCCATTTTGAAAAAATATTTGAATTTTTGTTTTTGCATTTCTACATGTTTTCAGTGATTTTCAACCCTCAAAAAAAAAAAATTGTTGGAGAAAAAAACAAAATTTTGCAACTTTTTTTCAAAAAAATTTCGATTTTATTTGAATAATATTTGAATTTTTTTTTTTTGCATTTCTACATGTTTTAAGTGATTTCCAACCCCCCCCCCCCCCAAAAAAAAGTTAGAGAAAAAAACCCAGAAATTTTGCACCTTTTTTTTTCAAACAAATTTCGATTTTCTTTTTTTGGCATTTCTACATGCGCGTCAATCTCGTTTAGTTTATTCAATCGTGGTTCAGTAGAGTCTGATCCGTTTTGACCTACAATGAATAGGATATCAGGTTCACTTAAGTGACCCAGCAGTATTGGCAGCGGAGGTTTTGCACTCTACCAAGTGCTCCCCCTCTAGTTTATTATGGTTTTGTTTTGGGTGATTCTGCAGTGACATTTTATCCTCACATGTCCTGAATGTTAGGGGACTCTCTTAATTTACATTTTACTATATTTATATTATTTTTATTCAATTTTAGGGGGCGGGAGTGGGGGGGGGCTAGTGGTGGAGGGGTGTTTCACACAATTAATTTTCGATGCAAGAACAAGTCAAAGAAATGTAATTTTTTTCAATATATAAAGACTCTACTGTGCTTCCATTCATCAGATTTATTTGGGCCTCAAATATGACCCATTTCAAAAACAAGTGAAACAAATGATTGGACCGTCTGTTGCCTTTCATTCCCATTCAATATTCTCATGGCTAACATAAACTGAATCAACAGTGCCGAAGTTAGCTGTGTTTGAAATGCAGTCAGCCATATGTTTTTTATCATAATTCGGAGGCCATACCACTATTGAGATCAACCAATTTTTTTTGTTTTTTTTAAATGCAATGAAAAAGTACCTGAGATCAAACGTTTTTGGAGTAAAAACAAAGAACTTGAGTTACATCATATTTGTGCCAAGCTGTGATTTTGTTTTTCCAGAACAGTTGCTTTTATCTTCATAAGCAAAGACTTAGGGTGCTGAAGTTTTGTCCCCTGTATGCCCTGGATGAATGAGGAACTTCATAGCCCCCAACCAGGCATCAGCCAGCTTGGGGATTATATCTTGGGTGCAGCCAGTCCGTCAGTCTTCCGTGCGTCCATGTGTCCATATGTAGCCTCCACTCGAAAATGGTTGGATGCATTTCTTTCAAATTCAGTATGTGTATGCCGTAATAAGTGGGATGAGTGTGCCAAACGATTTTGGGAATGGGGCCATTTTGAAATTTGGGGAATTAAAAAAAAATCATGGAGAATAGGATAGGATTGTATACTGTATGCGTACAGGAATCATTATCTACTTTTCTACACTTTGCCATCTGTAGGACCAACACACAACTTTTAAATATTCATTTATTTATATACACTTTCTCATCACCACAACCAACACAAATTTGATTTATTTAATTATTTATATAATACACCACCATCTGGGCTGGTAGGATGGACTAGAGGTGTGTTAACTTGGCTCTAAGCTGTCTTACCTGGGTTTGAGTCCCAACCCAGCTACAAAGTGTCATTCCAGTGTTTTACAGGCAGGGTGATTTGTCAATGAGTGTGCCGTCTCTTGGATGGACGTTGAATGGGAACTTGTCTGCCGACATTAGTTGGTGGACATTAAAGATCTCACTGTGTCCTTTCCAAAGAGGAGGTGAGCTATCGCCGGCACCCTGAACAAATTCCAAATTCCTACCAAAATTACTGCTGGGAAGGCAATGGGAAACCACCCAGTTTTTCCAAGAAACTGCTTTGGAAGCACTGAAACCTGTCAAGGCTGGAGAACCTGCCTTTGGGCAGAACACCAGAATAGGAAATACTGTTGCGGATTTGGAAACCTATCGCACACCACATACAGGTCCTATAGAGCAGTTATATCGGTAAGTACGTGTTTTCAGTTAGGGTCCCCGTCCCTTGTTTAATGGGTGATTAAATGTAAATGCTCTGTGCTTTATTTTAATAGTTGCGATTTTTACACCCCTTATAACAACAACAACATGCCTTCACCTCGCTTCCTCACACCAATGCCATTGTCTTCCTGCGTTTGACCACGTACGTGGGCGGAGTTTCCTCGGCCACCAGAGCTCCGACTCCGCCCCGGAGAGATGGAATGTTCCCCCTGACCAATGGGAGGCGTGAGACACCAGAGACATCGACTTTCTCACGAACCCTCGACCAATGGGAGGCGTGAGACACCAGAGACATCGACCTTCTCACTAACCCTGGACCAATGGGAGGTGAGACGTCTCAGACGGTGATCCTTCCCACGACACCCCCTCCCACAGGAGAAATGCCAGAAAGAAACGCCAGGGCCTTGGAAAGAGTGTGAACGGCAGGGTGAGCATCAGGCATGAATGGCAGTGGGAACGGCAGTGTGAACGGCAGGGTGAACGGCAGGGTGAGCGTCAGGGGTGAGCATCAGGGGTGAACGTCAGGGTGAGCGCCAGCGTCAGGGTTGGGCGATCGGGTTCGAGGTGCTGGAGATTGACTCGTCAGGTCTGGTCTGCTTGGCCTGATCGGGTTTGAGGTGCTGGAGATCGACTCGTCTGGTCTGGTCGGCTTGGCAGTGATCGGGTTTGAGGTGCCGGAGATCGACTCGTCTGGTCTGGTCGGCTTGGCCGTGATCGGGTTCAAGGTGCCGGAGATCGACTCGTCTGGTCTGGTCGGCTTGGCAGTGATCGGGTTTGAGGTGCCGGAGATCGACTCGTCTGATCTGGTCGGCTTGGCAGTGATCGGGTTCGTGGTGCCAGAGATCGACTTATCTGGTCTGATCTGGCTTGGCAGTGCTCGAGTCATCTCTCAGCTCGTTCACCTGGTGTCCGACGCTTTTCCTCCGTCCCTGGTGCTTGGAGTGGCATCGTGTTGCGGGTTTGAGTCCCGTTGAGCCGGATCGTCAAAGACCACACGAGGTGGACAGGTCCAAGTGCAGGTTCTGGTCTCCATCTCCCTTTCCTCAAGCTGGAAGACTTCAATAAAGACCATTGGGGTCCATTTGTGTGTGTGTGTCTGTGTGTGTGTGTGTGTGTGTCTGTGTGTGGGCCCGTATTTAAGTAGCAACTGTTGAGTGCCTTGTACTTTGACTGCATTTATCAATAGTCGTGATAACTCTGCCCTTACGTGCCCCCCTCATTTCCCTATTGTAAATAAATATCCTATTGTTGAATGTTTCAGCTCGTCCTCGTCCTTTCCTTCATTGACTTAGCGTGCTGCGTGTTGGGGAAATTAGCAAGGCCGTTGTGCCGCCGTAAGGGGACATCTGGACCGACGAGACTTTGTTGACCGTCCGCTCGGGTCACACACGGTTCGAGTACGCTAAGCGGCTCGTTCCGTACGGGTGCCGTCGAGGGTGTGGAGACTCAGTAAATCGCCATGTGGTCTCTAGGTATTTTGAAAATTGGCGAATAACCCTGTACCACGTGGTAGAAATATTGACCCTTCATGGTCCAAAAAGGGACCCGTACTTTTCCGAAGAAGTACGATCTGAATTCCGGGTGATCAGTTGAGCCGACTCTGCAGCTCCATCTAGCGGTCGTGCTCGCGGCCGATTCCCGGCCCCGCAACAATACCACCATCTCTCCACAACCAACAAACAATTTAGAATTATTTATTTACTTTTATACACTTTACCATCACCACTACCTACATATTTATTTATTAAGTAATTATTTAAATGTAAAATTTACACGTTCATTTTTTAAGGTGCTGTTCGGGACATCAGTGCACTTTTACGATGAGGACTTGCATCCTTGTTTGTAGAGATTTGGATCAAAGAATCAAGGCTGCGAGCGAGCTAGCGAGGTACAAAGGTTTTTCTATTCAATGATTTTGTTTGTGATTCCAATTGAAGTTTAAAGACCAAAGCTTAATAAATAAATAAAATAGTTCAGATTCTGAATTTGAGTTTGCCTGTTTGGTGTTTCCATCTGTGTCAAAAGTTATTGATGCTAGGTGGGACCGCAGGTTCCAAATCCCATATACTGTGGTAGTTTGTCCCTCGTTAGCTTCACCTGAAACAGAGTCCATTGTATTCTGGTGGGCACTATGAAGAACAGCTCAGCTCAGCTGAAGAGGTGACTAACTCTTTCGAGTTTTGCAATTTAGATAAAGTTAAATATCGGTAGCTGTCGTATTCGTATAATTTAAAAAGCACAATTTAAATGTAAATATAATGTTTTAATAATCGCCATTACTGTTCAATAAATTCTTACATTTGTGAAAAAAGAGGCTTGAAGAAACGATGTGGTGCGTGTGTGTTTATGTATTTGAATTCACACACAGGCCAACTTTAACACTATTGTGCCCACAAGTAGCCAATGTCACAGTGTGACAAAGCTGTCTCACATCACCATACCATGATAATAAAATGAATTCCTTTGCAAAGAACTTCAACACCAGAGGAGGTCATTAGGCCCATCAAAGCCTTCACCATGATTGCCAGCTTATGGGTGGCTGTCCGTGCTCCATCCTATTCAAATGCCAAGTCTCAAGCAAGGAAGCTGCATGTATCATTATTAAAGACTTTGGTGGGACTCAGCCAGGGTTCGACCCTCCGTCTCCTTCTCAGACTAACTCCCAGACGAACCATTATGCCACCGAGTCTGGTTTAACAATATGTTGATTTTCACCTAAATTTAACCATTTGTTGATTTTGAACCTTCAACTTGGATTATGACCTAGTTATCCACACCCGTTCCTGAGTGTGCATTTGTCCACACCACCCATGGTTTTTGACATGCTACAAGGCCAATCGCCTCCACTAGCATGCCAATGGGCATGCCCTCAGAGAGAGAACATTCACAAAAGTTTCTCCTCTTACAAACTTCTCTAAACTACCGGAAATCTCTGGTAACCTTGGTGATATTTCTGCACAAGTGCTCTTTCCTTAATCACTACATTATAACTTGTTACCTTTTTACACAACTCAGCTTTTTGCATAAACATCTTGCCTCAACAAAATATTACACTCCCATCGAATAAATAAAATATGTCCCTTTTGTTTATTTGTTTGGCTGTTCGTGTGTTTTTTTCAAAGACCACTCGGCCAATGAGATGTATCAGTAGTTTATGATAATGCATGCATGGGTGCACCGGGGCATGGTTAAGCAGAGTCATGTGACCCGCCCATGTTCCGATGCTGTGCTGTGTTGTGCCCATGTCCGAATTAAACCTGTTGTTCCCACTTCAGAGCCTTCGTCTCTGCCCATTGAGTACATTGTCCATTACACAGACAAAGTCCGACCCCGTGATTGTCCTCAGGGTATTTTCATCCACCACCTCAGCCTTCAAATACCCCCAAGAACCTTTAAGACCTTTAAAACCCATAAGACCTTAAAGACCCTTTAAGAGTCTGAAGACCCTTTAGACCCCAAAGACTGCCAAGACCCCCAAGACCCTTTAGACCCCAAATACCCATAAAATCAATAAGACCCTGAAGACCCCAAAGACCATTTAGACCCAAATGACCCTCAGACCCTTAAAGTCCCTTACACCCTTCAGACAGATTAGACAGCTTGAACCCTTGAACATTTAGAGCTTTATACCACTTCGACCATTTTGGACCCTTTTTACATGCTTGAGATATTAGATCCTTTCAACCCCTTGGACACCAACTGCTGTTGTAATGTACCGTTTCGAGTATAGACCATCTTGAATCTTTTAAGCACACACCACATAATCTATAGTCTTCTTGCAAAACACTTTTTTTCAACAAATAATGCACAAACTTAACCCATCCAAAAGGTAGGTGCTCTGCTATCTCATATCTTCTTGTCACAGGGAAGAGTCTGAAGGGAGGGGGGTGGGGTGGGACGAAGCAGGGGAAGGGTGGGATGATGGAGGGGAAAGGGTGGGAGGAGGTTGGAAAAGGGAGGGGAAGGGGTGAGGTGGAGTCTGGAGGGAAGGGGTGGGTGGGAGGAGGAAGGGGCGGAATGAGGGAATGGAATGTGTGGGATGAGGAACCTGGCGTGGCCGGGCAACGCCGGGTACCTTTGCTCGTTTATAATAAACAATTTGTTCTGTATCGAATCATATAGATGTATAAGCATTACCATCACACTATACCATACATCATCCAACAGACACTCGTCAAGAATTTGCCACAGTCAAATTTTTCTTCACAGATAAAAAGCGACTTTTGGAAGATGTCTTACAATCCAGACAAATCCCACACTCTCAATGTGTCTCTCCGAAAGAAAAAAAAAATGCTTGTCTAAACCTCCCATCTACTTTCTTAACAAACTCCTTGAAGAGGTTTATTCCTTAAAACTTTGGGGCATCGCCATCAGCACAATCTCTCTTGGGAAAACCACACACCTACTGTAAGTTGGCCTCAAAAGCCAGCTACTGACTGGGCATCCTTCATCATGCCAAGTCTTTCCTTGGCAGATCTGAATTTCCAACAATGTACATGGCCTTCATCTGCAGCTTGATGGAATACTGCTCTCCCTTTTACGCTGGTGCCTGTGCGTCACACTTTTCACCTCGGGATGTTGTCGAAACCAGGCCCATCAAAATCATTGACATCTCCCACAATTAGGTTGAGTCTCTGGGCTTATTTCTCCCACATCCCAGATAGGTCGTTGTCCTTTCTGGGTTTTTACATCCTACTTTCTGGTCTTGCACCCTTTGCCTTTTCGTGCTCTGTCCAACCCCAGTTTCCCCAGGATGTGCATGGTCTTCCAGTAACCCACTTCTGATGAAACTCCCAAATCCAGGCTCACAGCTCACTTCCACTCATTTCTTCCTATGTTCTCTCACCTATATGGAATCAACCTACTCAGTCTGTTTATACCACTTCTCTTCAAAGCTTCAGGATGACTGCTCACCACCTCTCAGCTCATTCCCATCAATACGCATGATCATTTTTACCCCCATTAACCTTTCCAAAGGCCTGTCTCTCCAAAAAGATCCCTTTCTTTCCAAGTTATTGCGCCCCCCCTCCTCCTTTCCCTCTCCCTACACCCACCCTACTACTTTTTGTTCCATTGCTGTTTCATCTCTCCCTTCCTCATATTTTAGCCCCCTTATTGTTGTGTTTGAGCTTGTATCCAGCTTGTTCAACCCTGATGTCCTCCTCCACTTCGAGCTCTCATTTGTCTGTGTATGTCTACCTGCTTTTGTCGTGTTTCCCTACTTTCCACTGTTCTTTTTGTTAACCTCCGCCATCGAAGATGGACGGAGGTTACTGTTTTCACCCCTGTCTGTTTGTTTGTTATCTTGCCAAAACGAAGTTTTTGCAAGATATGTTAGTCAGCTTGTATGTTTTTTTGTTTGTTTGTTTGTCTGTAATCATGTATAAAAAATTCTGCAGAGCACAGTTATCATTGGAAATTTTTGTAACTTCGCATATCAGAGGCCTATAGAGGTCCCTTTCAGTGCACAAAATTTTGAAGGTCAAGGTCAAAGGTCAAGGTCACTTTGGCGCAAATCAGGGGAGTCGACAAAACCCTTATTTTTTGAGTAATTTTGATCGGATCGTCTTCAAACTTCATGGGAATATAGTTCATGGTCTGGCCCTCAGCTGATTAATTTTTGGTGGCGATTGGCCTTGACCTTCATGGTTAGCGCCTGAGGTCAAACATATTTGATCCCAAGGTCAAATTTTCAAGTTTTAGGAACCATATCGTGTAGTACCTCAAATTGAACACCTCGATGAGTGCTTTCTAGATATGTCAAGCTTGAGACATTATGATGTCATTTGGTGACGTTATGAGGCAAAAGCATATTTTTCATGGTTACTCTGTAGAACAATTCTCATCGGAATCTCTCGTGGGCAGATATTCCTCAAGGAGTCACTCCTGGTGGATAACAGCTCTGTTCACCTCAGTGTGACCTTAAAGAAGTCACACGTGGTCACCTTTTGGCAAGATACGGGTCTTACGGAAAAACTCCTGGACGGATTTCGACGAAACTTGGTGGGGGGGTTAGGTATGGTCCAAGGATCATGCCATTAGATTTCGGACTTGGTCCAAAGTCCAATATGGCCGCTATGGCGGCCATTTTGAAAAAATATTTGAATTTTTGTTTTTGCATTTCTACATGTTTTAAGTGATTTCCAACAACAAAAAAATTTGTTGGAGAAAAAAAAAAAATTTGCAACTTTTTTTCAAAAAAATTTAGATTTTATTTGAAAAATATTTGAATTTTTTTACATTTCTACATGTTTTAAGTGATTTCCAACCTCCCCCCCCCAAAAAAAATTTGTTAGAGAAAAAAACCCCAGAAATTTTGCAACTTTTTTCTCAAAAAAATTTCGATTTTATTTTTCTGGCATTTCAACATGCGCGTCAATCTAGTTTAGTTTATTCAATTGTGGTTCAGTTGAGTCTGATCCGTTTTTACCGACAATGAATAGGATATCAGGTTCACTTCAGTGACCCAGCAGTATTGGCGGCGGAGGTTTTGCACTCTATCGAGTGTTCCCCCTCTAGTTTTGTTCTGTGTTGAGACTCTTCCACAGGCCTCAACTTTGTGTAATAATAAAGCTTCACTCTTGGGATGCTGGACATATATATATATATATATATATATATATATATATATATATATATATATATATATATATATATATATATATATATATATCTTACTTATTTGATATCGACGATTTTTATTTCATAATAAACAAAGCTCTTCCCTCTGGGCTGGTGCTGCCTCACACCGAGATCGGCTTCATACTGTGGAAACCAAGACTTTTAGTATCATTGGTATCTCCCGCGATGAAGCTGAATCTTTGGGTCTTTCACTCTCTCACCACATAACAGGGAGGTCGGCGGTCTTTCTGCCTTCTACTGACTCCTCTGTGGCCTTGCACCCTCGAGGCTGTCTGTGCTCGATCCACCTAATATCTCTGCAGGGCGCTCCAGGTCTGCCACCAACCCCATTTTGGTGAGACCATCAAAATCAAGAATCACTGCTCACATTCATTCTTTCATTCCTCTTTTTCCCGACCTTTGGAACAAATTCCCACACTCTCTTCAATCCCATTCTTCCCTCCAGGTCTTTAAAACAGCTGTTCACCACCATCTCATCTTCCCCATCTAAAACCTTGATCTTTTCTACCTCCGTTATCCCACCCCAAACCCACATCCTTCAAATTCCCTACTTTCCTTCCTAAAAGTCCCTGTAGTGTCTATCTTGTTTTCCCCGTGTACCCCGCCCCATTCCTCTCTCCTCCACAGATCTCCTGATGTTCCTGTTCCTCACCGTTGTTGTGCTTCCCTCTCTCGCCCCCTCGTCTCCTGTTCCCTTTATTATATGTTCTATGTGCTAGCTCTTATGCGAGCCTCGACAATGTGTACAAAAAAAGGAAAAGTTAAGAGTGTGAGGCTCAAAAGGTGAGGCTCCATATACCCAGGGAGGCCAACATCGGTGCACCTGGCACAGCGTGAAATTTTTGTTTTGACCATGTGGGTACCTTCCTTTCGGACAATAATAACAAATTAGGGAGGTATAACCCTTGCAATTTTTTGCTGAAAGTCCAGAAATGGAAATCCAAGATGGTCGCTTTTTGATTTATCGGAAAAATCATCAATTTGCTCATATATCAGTCGATAAGACACATTAAACAATCGGATAAAGTTCTAACCATACATTTATTCTCACCCATACTCTCATGTCAACACATAATCATAGTTATCCACAAGCAAAACCTGTACATCCAAGATGGCCACTTCAAAATCGCCCGAAAATCGCAATTTTGGTCATTCTAAAATACGTCTTGCTTGTTTTGTAGATATAAGATGGACACTCCTCTACGACGTAATATGTATTTATTCGAGCCCATGCTCTCATGTCAACATGTCATTTTAGTTATCGCAAGCTTTCGTAGGCAGGTGAGCAGATGGTTCTTGTAATGTCCGGGGTGCAGTGAGGCACGGAGCAAGTGTGAGCGTAGTCGTAACTCTGTTTATTGCGTGTCCGCATGTACATTACTCTGAGCCTCTAGCGGGCGCGTACAGATATAAGCATGCCTAAGCATGTGACTATTATCACAAATACTTCACGCCCCTTCAGCACCCTATGCCCATACACCACACTCCTCCCTCCTAAAAGTATGATTATAAAATTGCAACATGATACAAACCAAAAATCATTGACACTATGACACAAAAAGCAACTAGTGACAAAATGGCACATAGCAAAAGCATTGGCACTAGCACACAAAAAGCAACTGGCGAAAAAAGGACAAGAATCATCCAAAATCCCCCCCAAGTACCACGTCTCTTGATCCGCCCTGGGCGGACAGCACCACCAGACGGCCCAGGCTTACACGCCTTCTGGCTAAGTCGAGGTGACACCCCAGGCGAACCTCCCCCTGCACCATCAAATGCCCTCGGTCGACAAGCTTGCTCGTCTCCCTCGGACAGGACCAAATCAGGTAAACACCCCGAGTCTGCTAGCCTCAAGGGCGCCAGTACGTCTGGCCTTGATGATATCAGGGGTGGGGGTGACGCTGAACAGCGAATCTGCCCCGGCTCCCCGCCAACAATCCGAACCATACCAGGCGATTTGCTGGCTCCATTACTTTTGCAGGTTCATCGGTGGCTGAACGTATCACATTTCCACATGGTAACGAAAACACATTAAGCACTGTCAACGCAGATGTCAACTTCCCTGTACGCCAAGCACGTTTCCACATCTCAACCAACGATCCTGATTGCTCGTTTGTGGCAGGATGGCACAACATTTGAACAAACGATTCTGCCTGCTCGTTCGTGGCAGGATGACACAACATTTTAACAAACGATTCTGCCTGCTCGTTCGTGGCAGGATGACACAACATTTTAACAAACGATTCTGCCTGCTCGTTTGTGGCAGGATAGCACAACATTTTAACAAACGATTCTACCTGCTCGTTTGTGGCAGGATGGCACAACAATTCAACAAACCGTTTAAGGTGTTTAACACCGCCGCGATGCACAAGATCATTACACACATCTGTGAGGAACGGCGGATCGTTGCCAGAACCCAATCTCTCGGGTATGCTTTTATTATCAACGATCAGCCACAGCCCCTGCATAGCAATGCCCGTCGAAGCACCCCGCCAAACCACACGCTCCGGCCACCCAGAGAACGCACCGATTACAATCAAACACATTCCGCTCACGCACGGCTTATTGGCATTTGCCTGCCCAGCAGCGCAATGCTTAACCACTCGTTTAATGTCTCTCCCCAACCCCGGCCACCACAACAACCTTATGAACAACCATGTGGAATGGACGGCCAAAGGCGCAGAGATGATGCAGACCGCGCTCGAGGCGATCACATGCTGAATGATCGCCTGCACGACACGAGCGCGCGCCGGATCATGAGCTGCTCCCACCGTCGAAGGCAGCTCGCTCCAATCCCCCGTTGAAATCGCCTGAACGACACGGGCGAGTACTCTGCTCCAATCCCCCGTTGGAATTGCCTGAACGACACGGGCGAGTACTGTATCATGAGCCGACTCCACCGCGACCTGCTTGGCAGTGACCGGCCCGCCCTGGACCTGGCTCGGTGCAAACACATCAACCCGGTCGGCTGATTCAGATGAAGCTGGACCCTCCGCGCAGGGCAAGTGCGAGAGACCATCGCAGTCGGCATGCCCCCCGTTGCTCCGGAACTGTATATCGTAGTTGTAGGAAGCAAAAGAACAGACACCAACTCTGCATCCGCACGGCCCCTGCCCCCAGCAGGACCTCATCCACGAGCTCCAAAGAAGGCACCCCTCACTCCTTCCTCAAAAGCTTTGCCTGCACGTCCTCGAGTTGTACAGGCTCATTGCAAAACAAACCTTGATGCTTTTGAAAAACCTCTGACTGATCCTCTAATCGGCTCGGCACGGGTCGCCCAAGGTGAATGGCTGGCGCCGTGCAGTCCAGCCTGAGGCTAGTCAGCCAGTCTCGGCCCAGGAGCGCCGGCCCCTCCCCTCGTACCACAAACAGCGAGAGCACGGCGCTTTGACCTAGGTAGGTTACAGATACGTCTGTCATGCCAAGTGTCGTAATCGCTTTGCCGGTGTATGTGTACAGCGTGAGGGTAGACCTGATAAGGTTGAGACCGTTGAGTCTACGAGCGGTCTGTTCGCCCATGATCGACACCGCGGCCCCGGTATCAATATGAAAAACGATCGGTGTCTCGTTCACCCCGATCTCCGTCATTGGTCTTGTTACCCTCGGACCAATTGAAAACAGGCTCATCAACGGCTGCAGGTCCTGCTCCGGGTTGTCTAGGTTGCCTCGTGCAGGTTGCAGGTCTTTCTGCGGGACGTAAAAGCGTACGCCAGGTACAAAACCTCACAGAGGTTGCAGGTCTTGCCCCGGGTAATTGGGGTTGTCCCACGCCACGTGGACCTCCAGACCACCCGTGAGGCTCTGGCCAGCAATGGCTTGGACATCTCTCAGCGTCTGTTCGACGGCCGATGCCATTTCGACTGCTGAAATGAACGTAATGTCCTCGTACCTCAGCCGTAGTATTGCCGAAACCATGCCCGAGTCTTGCAATCCAGCAATAAAACGATCTTTGAGCCTGGCCTGCCGTTCACTCGACATGAATTTGTAGGCGACGGCGAGATGTCTCACCCGCACGGCGAAACTCGCGATGCCCTCCCCCGGGCTCCTTGCCAGGTGATCGAACTCATACCGTGCGAGCTGCGATGATTTTCCCGGCGCCATGTGCGCCTGGCAATCCAATTGCTCCGGCAACAACCCAAAGTCATTGCAGACGAAAACATGCACTCCGCCATGAGCGCTGATTCGATCCCAATCCATCGTCGCCAACTGTGGTGTCCGAGGCGCAGACAGATACGAGCCGAGAGTGTAGTTGTAACTCTGGTTTATTGCGTACTCGGGATGCGCACAACACTGAGCCTCTTGCGAGTGCGTAGAGATATATGCATGTCTAAGCACGTGACTATTTTCACAAATACTCCATGCCCCCTCAGCGCCCCACGCCCATACACCACAGGTCTCACAATGCAGTATCACCTGACATGCTGTTAGAGCAAATGTATAATGCAGATGTCAAAAAGCAGAGCAGTCTAGCTGGAATCACAACAAACGAAGCTGCACGTAACAAATGGGTTTACACGAAGCACTTCGCAGTTGTTGTTTCATCACAGTTAAAATTATGCTTCATCACGATGCTGCATTTGCAGATGGTGCCCGCATTAGCAGAGTCACATTTCATTGCAATTGTGTGTCGTTTCTGAGAAGAAAACAATTACCTCCTTAGGCTGGGGCAACCTTCCCACCCATATAGTCCCTCCGTAGACCCCCTCCGACCCCAAATTTTTTTTAATGCCATCAACAAACGTTGATAAATCATGGGCGATGAACGTTGTGGTAAAGTTTCATTGGAATTGCTTGTGCAGTTTCTGAGAAGAAAGCAAATACCTATTTTGTGGGGCAACCCCCATCAACCCCCTTCGGACCCGATTTTTTAATGCCATGAACAAACTTTGGTGCATGCAGGGTGATGACGGTTGTGGTAAAGTTTCTTTGAAATCAAATGTGTAGCTTCAGAGAAGACGTAGCAAGTATTTGTGGAGAGAGAGGGATGGACGGATGGACTGACTCAGACTTTCATCGTCCTGCACAGGTACCGATAGCATCACACCCAATGACCCAGTGGATCCATGACTCCCCAGGCCCCACCCAGACGTCTATTGACTTCTGGCTCACAGCCAGCAGAGATCTGAATATCACTGCCAAGGTAAGTGAATCTTTCCGTGACCTCAACATCCTCACCACAACAGGTACAGACAGGACAGCAGCATACAAGATGTCATTGAAAGCCTGGATTTTAGTTTTGACCCAGAAAATCCGTAACCCCAGCAGCTCCATCTCCTCATTCAGCACCTCGAGGGCCCCCAAAAGGATATCCAGAGTCTCCACAAAGATGACCGCATCATCTGTGAAATCAAGGTCAGATATCTTGATATTCCCAAACGATGCACCGCAGCTTGATCTCTCCGACATCCTCCCCAGAATCCAGTCCGTACAAGCACTGAAAAGTGTGGGGGCCAATACACACCCCTGACAAACTCCAACAATAACTGGAAATAAGTCAGAGATGGAACCACCACATCTCACAACACTCTCAGTACCAGAGTATTGTTCAGACATCAGATTGATCAGTTTTGGTGGCACCCCATGAAGACTGAGAATCCTCCAGAGGGCATCCCAATTTACTAAATCAAACACTTTGCAGAGATCAACATAGGCTGTAAGCAGCCCCTGCCGAAACTCTCGCCTGCGTTCAGTGAGGACCTGAAGAGTAAGGATACGGTCAATCACTGACCTCTTTGGTGTAAAATCTGACTGCTCTGGACGCTGGTGCTCAAGCAGATGGTAGCGAACCTTATCAAGAATGATCCGAGCAAAGACCTTGCCCAACACTGAGAGCAGTGTCACCCCTCGGTATTTGTTGCAGTCCTGGCGATCACCCTTCCCTTTCCAGAGAGGGATAACAAGCCCCTCTTCCAGTCAGTTGGGATGATGCCTGTATTCCAAAGAGTGCAGAACTGCATGCAACAACATGAGTGCAGCATTTTCACCAGCCTTGAGAAGTTTGGCATGGATGCCACAGATCCCAGGAGCTTTACCCCCATTTCAACCGGTTCACCGCAACCTGTGTTTTCATAAACAAAGGTTGATCACAGTTGATTGGAGGGTCAGCAATAGGAATAGTGACACCCCTGACATCGAAGTCAACAGCTGGTGGGTCAGCCTGGTGCAGACCCTTCTTTTTTTGTTTTTATGCCATGAATAAACTTTGGTACATCATGGGTGATGAAGGTTGTGCTCAAGTTTCATCGGAATTGTGTGTGTAGTTTCTGAGAAGGAGCAAATACCTCTTTTGGGGGGAATCAACCGTAAACCCTTTTTGGGCCCGATAGTTTTTTCATGATGTGAACAAACGTTGGTGCATCCTGGCTGATGAAGGTTATAGTCAAGTTTCATCAAAATCGTGTGTGTAGTTTCAAAGAAGAAGTTGCAAGTGTTGACGGATTGACGGATGGACGTGTGCTGTGTCACGTGATTGGGTTTTCGTATATCATGCCTCGCCCGCTAGGGGTGGCAGGAGTGTGCTTCTGGTCGCGCAATAAAGCGGAGTTGATGCTGGCGCGCTTGCTTCTCGTGTCCCACTGCACCTCGTACACACTAGTTGGCGACGAGGATGGTTGAATACAGACTTGTGCCCGTTTTCGTCGGAGACGACTTCGAATTGTTTTCAGAACAATTGGAATGCTATTTCCACGCGAATGATGTGGTCGACGAGAGCAAACAGAAGTCGATCTTGCTCGCTTCGCTTTCGGCGGAGCATTATTGACTACTGAGTGATATGGTGGCACCGAACAGGCCCCGGGATGACGAGCTGTCGTTTCGGGACATTGTGCAGAAGATGAAGGCACACATGGCGCCGGAGAAGTCATTACAGCTCGCTCAATACCAGTTCGATCGCCTCTC
This sequence comes from Eptatretus burgeri, assembly GCF_056783735.1. NCBI lineage: Eukaryota > Metazoa > Chordata > Myxini > Myxiniformes > Myxinidae > Eptatretus > Eptatretus burgeri. The sequence goes on from NC_140969.1 coordinate 17,412,173, forward strand.
GAAAGGGGCAGAGGAACGCGTCGCTGATTTTGTGGCGTGGATTAAGCATTCTTCTGTAGCATGCAAGTTCACGGCGGGGGAGCGTCCAGCTCGCCTCAGAGATCGTTTTATTGCTGGTTTACAAGATGCGAAGATGGTTTCAGCGGTTTTACGGCTGAAGGGTGAAGCCATTACATTCGACTCGGCAGTCAGCATGGCTACAGCGGTCGAGCAGACTCGCGGGGATGTTCGAGCCATCACCGGCCACGCGGGGTCGCGAGCACCCCGGGACGCGCGCACGACCTTTGATGCGGGTCGGACGTCGCCGAGCGACCGCGCGTGCGGCGGGGTGACACCGCGGACGTGCTTGGGATGTGGAGGTCGACACCTGCGCCGTGTGTGCCCGTGTAAAGGCAACGTGTGTTTGAATTGTCACAAGGTGGGTCATTTGGCGCGTGTGTGCCGTGGGGCGCCGGCCATCGTTAAGGTCATGGACGGCGATGTGCGAGGCGACTTGGGGCGGAACCAGCGGCCGTTGTTGAGCCTATTTTCAATTGGCCCGGCGGCGGCGCGCCCGATGACGGTGGAAGTCGAAGTGAACAAAACGCCGATCATGTTCCAGGTCGATACGGGAGCAGCGGTGTCGCTCATCGGAGAACAGACCGCGCGTCGACTCAATGGCTTGAGGCTTATCAGGTCAAACCTCATGCTGTTCACGTACACCCGCGAGAAGATAACGCCAGTCGGGATGGCAGACGTGTCTGTGCGGTACCAAGGCCAGGTCGCCACGCTTCAGGTGTACGTCGTGCGGGGGAGGGGACCGTCTCTCCTCGGCCGAGATTGGCTGGCCCGCATCAGGCTAGACTGGGCCGCAGTTCACATTGTGCAACCCGTGCCGAGCCAGTGGGAAGATCAGTTGGAGGAGATTCTTCAAAAGACATCAAGGGTTGTTTAGCGACGACCTTGGGAAACTCAAGGGCATGGAGGCAAAACTCTTCTTGAAGGAGGGGGTGGTTCCTCGGTTTTGTAAACCGCGTCCGGTGCCGTATGCCCTGCGGGACAAGGTCAAAGGTGAACTGGATAGGCTGGAGGCCTGTGGAGTGATCGAACGGGTGTCGTGCTCGGATTGGGCCACCCCGGTTGTCACGGTGCTGAAACGGAATGGAGACGTCCGATTGTGCGGGGACTTCAAATCCACGGTTAACCCGGGGCTCAGCGTGGAGCAATATCCATTGCCGTCAATCGATGAAATATATGCGCGATTGGCGTGGAGCCAATACTTCACGAAGCTAGACCTGCGTGATGCATATTTTCACCTGCTGATGGATCCCGGGAGTAGCGAGCTTTTGACAATCAACACGTGTCAAGGGCTCTATCGATATACCCGGCTCTGTTTTGGGATTGCTTCGGCCCCAGCTTTGTGGCAGAAAGCCATGGATCAGGTTTGCATTGGCCTGCCCGCTCAGACCTACCTGGACGATGTGCTCATTGCGGGGAAAACGGCGGACGAGCATCTTGCGAACATTGCCCAAGTGCTGACAAAGCTAGAAGCATGCGGCCTGCGCTTGAACAGGGACAAGTGCCCATTCTTCAAGCAGCGCTTGGAATACCTCGGGCACATCATCACGCCGGAGGGGCTGTTGAAAGGTCCTCGGAAGGTGGAGGCGATTCAGCACCTGCCACCGCCTCGCGACAAGACGCAGCTGCGCTCGTTCATTGGTATGGCCCAGTATTACCAAAGGTTCGTGCGCGAGCTCAGCTCACAACTTGCGCCGTTAACACGGTTGCTCAGGAAGGACGAGCGCTGGGCTTGGGGGCCTGCACACCAGGCGTCGTTCGACCGCGTTAAGCGGCTGCTCACAGAGGATACGGTCCTCATGCACTACGAGCCTGCGCGTCCGCTCCTATTGGCATGCGACAGCTCTGCATATGGCATCGGGGCAGTGCTCTCCCACAGGATGGACGATGGTTCCGAGCGGCCTGTTTGTTTTGCATCCCGGACCCTGTCCACAGCAGAGCGCGGATATGCCCAGATTGAGCGGGAGGCTCTCAGCCTCGTCTGGGGTGTGCGGAGGTTTCATCAATACCTGCTGGGGCGGCATTTCACTTTGCAGACGGATCACAAACCACTTCAATTCATCCTGAGACCCGAGCGCGGGGTGCCGGTGGTAGCGGCAGCGCGAATACAGCGGTGGTGTCTGTTTCTGGGTGCTTACGATTATGATATTCAGTTCCGAAGCACTGAGAAGCATGCTAACTGCGACGGGCTCTCACGCTTGCCGTGTGTTCACGCTGGGCCAGGTCCAAAGCGGGCCGGTCACGGCCAGGCAGGTCGCGGTGGAATCGGCTCGTGATCCGGTGCTTGCCCGTGTCGTCCAGGCGATTTCTATGGGGAATTGGAGCGATCTGCCTTCGACACCGGCATTTCAACCTTTCACGTCACACGCATCGGAGCTGTCGTTGGTCCAACGGTGCGTAATGTGGGGAATGAGGACGGTGATTCCACCGAGGTTCAGGCAGCGGTGTTTGGAAGAACTGCATGTCAGTCACCTTGGCATCGTGAAGACCAAGAGTCTTGCTCGTAGCCTGTTGTGGTGGCCGGGATTGGACAAAGACATTGAGCAGTTGGTTAAGCGTTGCGCCACGTGCCAGACAGATGCTGATAACCCGCGTCGAGCTTCGGGTCTATGGCCTGCGCCAGACCGAGCCTGGCAGAGGGTCCATGTAGATTTTGCGGGACCGGTTAATGGCAAAATGTTTTTGATTGTGATCGATGCATTCTCTAAATGGCCGGAGGTTGTAGTAATGCAGCATACATCAGCAAACATTACAGTAGAGAAACTGTGGACGATCTTTGCTAATAAAGGGTTACCAGAGATTCTGGTCTCTGATAATGGTCCGCAGTTCATCGCGGGTGTATTTGATGAGTTTATGCGCCAGAATGGTATTCGACATCTAAGGTCCGCACCGTATCATCCTGAGACGAATGGCCAAGCTGAGTCATTTGTCAAGATGTTGAAGCGGGCTTTGCGCAGGGGGGGTGTTGCACCTGTGCAGACGGTGGTCGATGTCTTTTTGCTCCATTACAGGAACGCAGTTCATCCTGTCACGGGTGATTCGCCTGCCATTCGTCTCTATGGACGGGCATTGCGGTCCAGACTGGATTTGCTGCGACCTGGAGGGTCGGGGAGTGGGGCGATGTCGCGTCCGACGTGGCTGCGCGGCTTCGATGTGGGACAGCGGGTAATGGTGCGCGATTATTTCCACGGTTCCAAATGGGTGCCGGCGGTGGTCTGTGGTGCTGGGGCCGGCGATTTGCATGGTGCGGACTGATGGTGGGGATGTGTGGAAGCGGCACGTGGACCAAATGCATGATCGCTGTTCAGCGTCACCCCCCCCCCACACCTCCCCGGGCCGAACGATGTGGGACCCCCACCGGTAATGTCGCCGGCACCTGACGTTGTATCGCCGGGGCTGGTTGGGCCGACGCAAAGGGGGTCTTCGCCTGATGCCGTCCTACCCGGGGACGTCGGGCAGGCTGGGCGGTCGGGGGTGGTTGGTGTTGCGGAGGGTGCGAGTCCAGCGAGGGTGTCACCTCGACCGAGCCGGGAGGTGTCTGAGCCTGGACTGTCTGGCGGCGCTGCCCGTCCGAGGCGGGTCAGGGTGCGGCCACGGTACTTGGAGGATTATGAGTGTTGATGGGTTTCAGGTGGTTATGTTGTGATTGTCCTTTCATCGTGTGACTGGTCATTTTACGAGGGGAGGAGTGTGCTGTGTCACGTGATTGGGTTTTCGTATATCATGCCTCGCCCGCTAGGGGTGGCAGGAGTGTGCTTCTGGTCGCGCAATAAAGCGGAGTTGATGCTGGCGCGCTTGCTTCTCGTGTCCCACTGCACCTCGTACACACTAGGACGGACCAATGACTTACCATCAATGACGTTCCATGACGTGCCCATAAGTTCCCCGGAACTACCAAATAAATTGGAGAAATTGTAGCTTGTGGTACAGTATTACATTTATGTCACAGGTTGTGACCACAGTGTGGTCATTCTTGTTCAGGTGTGGGAGCAACATGAAATGTGTTAGCCAAATCCAGGAGCCAAACTAAACGTAAAGCATAAAGTGTGCAAGACTGTAAATTAATTTCCAGGAAAGGGAGTGTAACATCGATAATATGACAAAATATCTGCACCAATGTTTTCAATGTCGTTTCAAGGATTAAAGTTTGTAAAACAGAACAGTTATTCTTTTTAGTGAACAACAAGCATGATCTTTTCAACGGATGTTCGCAATTTAATTGATATATTCACTGGCACAGTGAAACGACGTCCAACATGATATGTTTTAACAATTCATTCAACTTGACTATGAAATATGACTCATTGATCCATTCATAATAAAATTCCCAAGGTCGAGTTCCAACAAAGGAACAACAAAGTCATCCCAAAGATATCTGTTGTTGACGATGATCAATATTTCATGGGTTAGCCTGTTAGAGTTCCCATTTGAACCACAGACTCGTGATGCAGGGAACCCAGATTCTAATTTAATATGCCCAATGTGTTTGTCTATTGTCCATCAGTGTCCTTGTAATTGACATAAAAGTGCACTGATGTCTACAAATGTCTTTGTCCCGCATGTCATAGATATACAGGTAATCGTGTGAGCTTTAGATCACCGGAGAAAACAAAATTGTTCAGTTGGCCTGTTTTGTGTTGCAAACTGAGCTCACAAATGATGATACTGAGATACCAGGTTCAAATCACATATACCCCCACTGTGTTCATTTATGTGTTGCCAACTAACAACTTTGTGTGTTTTCCAAAGTATTGTTATGTTTTTAGGGTTGGGGTCAAAAGTATAAATAAGGCTTTTTCACCAGAGATGTTCACAGAAGGCTTAGACATTTTGGAGTGTATTAAGTACATGTTTAAGCTAAGTTGTCCATTGAAGCATTTCTGGGGGTGACCAACGCTGTCTATTTAGATGTCAGTTAGGAAAAACGATGTTCTGTCCGGGTGGGGAGTTACGAAAGTTTGAGGGGCATGACCGTGCTATGGGTCGACCGACATGATGGTGCCATGGCCATGGGCAGATCAACATGGCAGGGCACATATATTGCCCATGTCTGCAACATTGCGGAGCCTGTCTTCCTGTGCTGGCATGACATGACTGATCGCACGCACATTTGCTGCACATACACCTGCCCTGGGAAATGGAGACATCCCCATCAGTGGTGCAGAATAGCTCGCTGTCATCACTTGGGATGCTGGTGATTCTCCGGCACAGAGACATGCCCAATAGGAGAAACCAGACTTCCACTAAGGGGAGAGTTTCTTGTGGCCAGGAAGAGAAGGGCAGAGAGATAATTAAAGATTATCCAATTTAATTACTCACGTGGTTTTGATCACTCTGAAGTGTGGATTGGGAGAACACCGCTTGCTACCTGTTCATGGTAAGAGAACCACATTGGCCATCCTCAGGATAGAGTCGGTGTTGCGACCTTCTGCCCCAGAGTGGCGAAAGTGCTTTGGGTGAAGCGATCGAAAACATGCCAGCATACTCTTCATATGCTTATCCCACATGTGATGAGCTTTTTTATTTGCCTTAAATAATGGAAAGAAATCGTTTGATAAGTTATTCTGAAACCTACTTGATCAATCATATGGACATGTATTTATTTTGTGCAATGAAACTTAGTATAAACTAGGTCACAGTTCAACATCGCAACATTGCTAGATTTGCCTCCACCCACATTATTACACCATGATACTGTACATACTTGTACCAAGTTTGATTTAAATCCCTAAAACTCAGATTAAAAATATTAAATAATTCTGGCTGCCAGACCATGCATAGAATCAGGTTGAAATTTAAAACATACGAGATGACCCGTGAACGCGTTGGGTCTCCGTTGTGACAGCGGTTGATAAAAAAAACATCATAAAAAAGCAAAAAAAAACGGGAGAGCTCCAGCGAACTATACCGCTGAGGTTGTTTGCATTGATCAAATTCTCCCGAAGAGTACTTGACTGAATCTGGAATTGATTTTTTAATATTTTTTTCGTTGCCTGATTTGAACGAAACTTGATACTGCACACCGCAGGCGAATGGTGAGTAAGGTGGCCCTCAAATTTTTGTGCTATCGTGTACCGTTTTGGCTGTATTTCAGGAACATACATACATATATTATATACAAGATGAGAGTTTTAGTAATATATAGATATTCCCCTCTGTCTAATAGATCATTATAGTGATGTTTCATGTCAATTGATGAAGCGCTTCAAGAGAAAGAATTTTTTAAAAAGATTTTCGTTCAATCCAATATGGCTGCCAGACCATGTGACCTATTACTTATTCGTGGATACCCTGGTATTCCCAGGACTTGGGGGACATGTGTATAAAGTTTCACCTCGGTTTGTAGAGGTATTCTGGAGAAGATGGTTTTTAAAGATTTTTGGGTAAATCAAATATGGCTACCAAACCATGTGACCTCTGACATGAGAGGTGGAGAACTTTTTCTTCCTCATGGATAGGCGATCGTACCTGTAAAGTTTCGCCTCGATCTGTTCAGCCATTTTGGAGGAGATTTTTGAAGGTTTTTCAGTTAAAAATAATATGGCTGCCAAACCAAGTGACTGATGACCTCATCAATTTTTTCCCCCCATACAATTTGATCTGAGATCACCCTCAAGATTTTTCATACTAATCGGATATAGCGCTCGACGTATGAAATACATTTTTCTTTTATTTATATTTCCATTTACGGATGTTTTCCAATGGTTCGGTGATTTTCTCCTGGTGTATTGGCTTCGATGTCCATCCGCACGCAAAATTTCAGCTTTCTATGTCACCCAGAAGGTGACTTTAATATCAGTCAGTCAGTGAGTCAGTCGGTCAATCAATCATTCAGTGGTTAGAAAGAGCTTTATGGAGCAGACAGTCAATCAAGAATGATTAGCGTGAACAACAGGGAGAAAAGTAATCATTTTGTTTTCCACTCCGAACATCAGTTTGTTGGACCGGAAGAGGAGTCACATAAGGCATAATAAAGCAGGCCACACACTCGATTGTTCACGAAACTTTGAAAAAGTTTGTGTGTCACGAACGAAACGTTGCCTTGAGACTTGATGGGCTCATGCTCGTTTGTACTAAAATAAGTCCGAGCTTGGTCATGTATGGCCGGTATGTCTTTGGCCATGTATGGTCATGTATGTATGGTCATGTATGGCCAAAAGGCCGGTATGTCTATAAAAAGACCATGGACACCGTCGACAGCACTCAACTTTGGTTGGATCCTCGAGCCCAGTGTCGGATTACCGTACCTGTGAGATGATTGAAGGAGATGGAGAAGTGTCATCGGTTGTGCAACCGATGTTAATTCGCCAAACAAAGCACACCCTATCGTCTATCAAAGGCCAATCAACCACTTGGGATAATTACCCCCAGGAGTGCCATCTCTGACCAAACCCAACAGGACAAGTCAAGACAATCATTTCTACTACATAGGATTTAATGAGCAAGCAAGGTGAGAAATGGCGGGAAAACGAGCAATTCAAATACGAAATGACAGGAAAATACAGCAATGACAATGATACAAGGAAATGGCAGGAAAGCAAGCACATGCAATGCTAATTATATACAAACACCACAGCACATATCTCGATCGCCTTGTCCCCTAAGCATTATTCGTGCCATTGGGTGCTTTGATAAATCACTTCACACTTTAAGTAATTGGCATCAAGACATACACCTGAAGAAGTGAGAGATTGAAAGAAGAAGAAGAAGAAGAAGAAGAAGGAGAGAGGGGAGAAGGAAGTAGTGAGGGATTGGCTGTGAGCCCCGACACACCTTGCCATAACCTGGCTGGATTGTGGCCAACCAATGTTCTGGCCTGATGGTCTGTATCTCGTCTCCCTCACACTCCCTCCCGGATTCTCCTCTCCACTCCTTTCCGTTCATGCCCTGGATCACCTGGGGTGCCCGTTGGTATCGAGCCGGACGTGATGGACGACACAGCTTTCCACCAAACATTTGTGTTTTTTCATGTCACTTTCTCTGTGATAGGTAAGCTGGCACTCTGGGCATTGCATTTGGTATGCTGTTTTCTCTTGGTGGTGCTCTCTGTGGGTGGGGTCTGTGTGAGCATGTTTGTAAGTAGCTTACTACCCTGTCTGTGATGTTGTTGCCTCTTCATACCATGCATCTTCTGGGATCTTCATTTCCTTCAGATCCATATGAATCACGTCCTTCAATTGCCTGTGTGGGCCTCCTTGTGCATGAGATTTGGTTAACCAGCTAAATAGGCTGATCTTGGGTGTCCGTTCATCAGGTATTTGGGCCAGAAGACCAAGCCACCCTCATCTACATTTGAAGATGTTCTCTGTCACTATTTCCCTGTAACCTTCCTCCACCACCACACTCTGCCTGACACACTGTGATGTCACATGCTGGGCCTACTACTGCCGATTTGAAATGCCGAGGATGATGCGAATACACATGTGATGGAAGGAGAAGTGGCTTGATATCGTTCCTGATTTGGGCAGGTGAGAAGGAAAGGCACAGGGTGAATAAAAGCTGGATCACAAACCTGAAGCACAACCTGCACAGGGTTGCCTCATCTCTACCAGGGGCAAGAGCACAAGGCAGCAGGCCAGAGGGTGAGGAGACCTAGAGGGTCTCGGAAAGCGTTGTCAAGATATGGCAGAGACAGTCTCCACTTACCCAGATGAGAGACAAGTGGAAAGAGAGAAAGAGAGAGAGAGAAATTCCTGTCAGGACCTGGGCTTTATATACAACCTCTGCCTTACTGCAGGTCTCTGCACTTCTCTCCCTCTCCCTCACCCTGAGGCTCAACAATGACGGGCTACATGTTGGCCCAAATGGTCCTTCCTACCAATCCCTGTCTGAGGTCCCGACAAGTCTCTACCCCAAGGGATTCTACCACTTTGGCCCCATGGTGTATTTGCCCTGAGGCACCGCCTGCAACGATGTTTGCAAATCCAATCCAATTTCCACCTCACAAAGTCATGTGCTGACAACTTCTGGAAAGGAGTTATCTCCCTCTGTTGGTGGGAAGGAATGTGCAGTGTCCACCTTACTCGACTCGAAAACCATTTCAATTGTACAGCAGTGGTGAAGCATATTCACAGGAACAGCTGTTGTAGTTTGCAATCAAACCGTGCCGAAAGCAACATAATACAGGACAAATGGACAAAATAAAAAAAAACATGCTCTACAGCAAAAATTAAGGATATTGAAATGGAGATGGAGATGCAATTTAAACAAGAAAAGCACTCGGGAGAGTGCAAAACTCCGCCGGGATGATTAGTTTACGCTTTGTATCCCACTGATAGGCCGGATATGGATTCGGACCTGAGCTAAAATTTAATCGGCTTGCTCTTGTCACCTTCCCAACTCATCCACCAAGGTTCATCCGAATCCATCCACAACTCTTTCAGATATCATGCCATCTGTCATTTTAGCCCTATCACTCAATCGTGAAGAATCACTTAAAAAAATTCTCGTATCCGGATTCAAATTCGGATCTTCACCAAAATCGAAGCAATTTGTCCTTGTTATAGACCCAAACTGCCGACCAAGTTTTGTCCGAATCCATCAAGAACTTTTTCAAAAATCCTGCTGAACGTCATTTTTGGCCTGATCTCTCAATGGTGAAAAATCACTTTTAAAACTCTCGGATCCAGATCCGGAAATGGATCTACACCAAAATCTAATCATTTCGTCGGTGTCACATACCCAAGCTCTGTTATCCAACTGTGACAGCGTTTCTTCTCTCCATTCTCTGAATTCGCCTTTATTGCATCCATCAAGAAACGTGTTAAATCGCATCTCTGACCGAAAACTTTAAAAAAACCCCAGTTTGCAATGAATGTTCGCTTTCCATCAACCATTATTTTTTTCCAACTTCTATGCCAACTCACCCCTGTCACCCCTCACTCTCAAAGCAACCATCACACTCCTATCCCTCCAAGCCTCCCTCTCACCTCTCTCAAAAACTCTCCCCTCACCTTTCTCCCACTATTCATCCCCCTCACTCACCCTTCTCAAAGTTCCCCCCCCCCACTCTCATCCGCAAAGCTGCCTCCTTCCACTGCCCTCTCACCTCCATCTCTTCACTCCACCTCCGAAAATCCTCAACTGCCTTTTCCCCCTCTCTTGTCCCCTCTCTCCCCCAGCACCACAGAGCCTCTTCTCCTCCTCATCCGGCCCCTCCCCTAGCTATTCTGCAATCCCCCACACTCTTTCAACAACCCTCCTTACCTCCCCCTCGTCCCTTGTCCAACCCTCCCCCTCAACCCACTCCCCCTGCACCCAAAGCCTCCTCCCCTTCCTCTTCATTAAAAGTGTGGACCTCAAATATCCGGGGCCTTCGCTCAAACCTTTCAGATCTTTCCATACATGTTGCCACTGACAAACCAGACATAATCTGCCTAACAGAAACTTTCCTCCCCCAAGACGTGTCTGACTCCCAAGTTTCTCTTCCTGGTTACTTTCTCCTCCGGTATGACAGACCTGAGCCTCGTCCTGGTGGAGGAGTTGCTCTCTTCATCAAAGACTATTCCTCACTCTCCATGCACTGCTCTCACTCCCCCACACCCCCAGGAATACCTCTGGCTACGGCTTCCCCTCAACTCCCACCTCATGTTTATATGTGCACTGTAACGTCCACCAAACAGTGATGACTCCATCTACACCTCACTATGCGAAAACATGGACCAACTTCTATCTTCTCATCCAAACTCTCTCCTCAGATGTGGCGACTTAAATTGTCATCATGCCAGTTGGCTAGGTATGGGTACCTCTCTCACCTGTCGTGGCACCTCAGCAATAGCTTTCTGTGACTTATTGGGACTGACTCAATCGGTCAACTTCCTGACCCGGATCTCAACCAATGGTACTCCATCTCTTCTGGATCTCATTTTGACAAATTTCCCTGACAATATCTGCTGCTCTTCCTCCGCTCCAATCAGTTCTTCTGACCACGTCCTTGTTAAAGTGGACATCTCTCTGGCTGTTATCAGAGAACCACCTCACCACCGTCGAGTCTGGCATTTCACTCAAGCCGACTGGCAGGGTCTCCAAGCAGCCATCAAACTTATAGACTGGTCTCTTATCGCTACTTTCTCCAACATCAACTCATCTTGGGAATTCTTTCAAAGAAACTTGCTCTCCCTCATGCACAGATTTATCCCCTCTCATCTTCAGTTGTCCTACCCTTCCTCCTGCCCTTTGTTCACTGAAGGTTATGGGGAGGCAGTTGTCCTGAAATAACTTGCCTTTGCCTCATGGAAAGCAAACCCAACTGAGGGCAATCTCAGTTCCTTCCATAAAGCTCGGAACAAGTGTGTATCTACCCTCAGGAGAGCCAGAAAACAACATCTTTCTCATCTCAAGTCTGAACTCTCAAACCTCTCTCCCTCCTCAAAATCCTGGTGGTGTCTAATCAAATCTGTTTCTGGTGTATGTTCCCCCTCCATCCCCTCCCTTACCTCAAATGGCCAGACTGCTGATACCACACGTGATAAAGCTGAATGCCTAAACTCGGTGTTTACAGCGAAGTCTTTTGTCGAAAACCCATCACTTTCTCTACCCACCTTACCCAGTCGCACTCAACTGTCCCTGGACTCTGTGTCCTTTTCTCCTAACAAGGTGGAGAGCTTGCTTTCAAACCTCGACTCAGATTCTGCAACCAGTCCAGATGGCATCAGCCCACATGTCATAAAAACCTGCTCTTCTGCTCTTGCTTACCCTCTCTCTGTTCTATTCACCCTCTCATTTGCTCAAGGTCATCTGCTTGGAAATCAGCAAACATTACTGCCCTGCATAAAAAGGTGCAAAAACAGATCCCTGCAACTACAGACCAATCAGCGTTCTCCCAATCATCAGCAAGGTTATGGAATCCATCATCGCTTCAGACATTAAATCCTTCCTCTTCTCCAATGGCTTGATTTCTGATCATCAATTTGGTTTCAGACCAGGTCACTCTACACTGGATATGCTGCTTCTGCTCTCCCAACAATGGATGGAGGTCCTCAATGCCAGACAGGAAATCCGAGCCGTATCCCTGGACATATAACGTGCTTTTGACACAGTCTGGCACCCTGCCCTGCTCACCACACTCTCTTCCTATGGTATCCAAGGCCATCTCCACTCATGGCCTGCAGACTTCCTCTCCTGTTGCATTCAACGGGTGGCCCTAAATGGAGTTCTTTCATCCCCTCTTCCTGTCCAGGATGGAGTTCCTCAAGGTAGCGTTCTGAGCCCTGTTCTTTTTCTTGTTTTCATCAATGATCTCTCCGACTCTCTGGAAAATCCTCTACATCTCTTTGCTGATGACTCCACCCTCTGCCGTACCATCAGTCATCCCTCAGACTGGCAAGCAGCAGCTTCTTCGCTCACTGCAGATCTGGATAAAATCACAAACTGGTCCAACACGTGGAACATGTCTTTCAATCCGGACAAATCTCACACTCTCACTATGTCTCTCCGAAAGGACCGTTTAGAACCCCCCCCCCCACCAATACACTTTCTCAACAATCCTCTGGAAGAAGTCCTTTCTTTCAAGCTTCTGGGTCTCACTATCTGCCATGACCTTTCATGGGAAAGCCACATTTCAAACTTCGCCTCCAAAGCCAGTCACCGACTGGGAATTCTCCGTCGTGCAAAGTCCTTCCTCGGCCCACCTCGGCTCCTGACCACTTACAAAGCTTTTGTCCGCAGCCTGATGGAGTACTGCTCTCCCCTCTGGGCTGGTGCTCCTGCCTCTCACCTTTCTCAGCTTCACGCTGTGGAAACCAAGACTTTTTGGATGATTGGCATCTCCCGCAATAAGGCTGAGTCTTTGGGCCTCTCACTCAATCACCGCAAATTGGTCGGTGGTCTTTCTCTCTTCTACTGTCTCTTCTCCAGCCTCACCCCCCTGCTCTCTCTGCAATTTGTCCCCATATTTCCGCAAGGCGCTTAAGGTCTGCCAACAACCCCCTTCTGGTAAAACTACCAAAATCACGAATCACTGCTCACCTTCACTCTTTCATTCCTCTTTTTTCCCGCCTTTGGAATAAACTCCCTCACTCTCTTCAATCCCATTCTTCCCTCCAGGCCTTCAGAACAGTTGTTCACCACAACCTCTTATCACCCCCCATCCAAATCCTCGATCTTTTCTACCCCCCCGATAATCCACCCAAGCCCACCTCCTTCAAATTCCCTGCTTTCCTTCCTGAAAGTCCTGTAATGTACATCTTCTATTCCCCGTCACATCCCTTTCCCTTCCACAGATCTCTTAATGTCTCTGTTCCCACTGTTTTGTCCTTCCCACTCCCGCCCCTCTTGTCTCATGCCCCCTTTGCTGTGCGTTGTGTGTTTGCTCTCTCACGAGCCTCGACAAGGTATATATAAAAAAAAAATCTAATGAAAATTGAGGATTTTAGAAATTGCATCTATGTTGTTGACCTTTGGCCTATGTTGATCTCAAAAATAGCTGCTGGTTGAATTCAGTGACCTGATATGCAAATCCTCTCCAAATTTCAAGTCAATCAAATTAAAATTGATAATTTTGGAAATTTGAGAAAAGTTGTTGAGCTCTGGCCTGTGATGACCTTTTGACCTCAAAAATAAATAGGATTCTGTCGGACCACCAACTCTACCATTTGGTGGTTTCGTGAAGATCGGTTTAAAATTGTGACCTGTAGGCGATTTAAAGGTGAGTGGACAAACAAACAAATGGAAGCAATCAACATGCAGTACTTGTCAAAAAAAGAATAAATTGTCAAGTGACAAGCAGACAGACAGACAGACATGGGTGAAAACGTAACTTCCATCCACCTTCGGTGGTGGAGGTAATAAATTTGGTGCTAAAATATGATGTTTGAAAATCCTTTTCTTACTCCCAGAATGCAGCATGTATTTGACCCAATGAATGGTCATATTGTAAAGAAACCACAATACAGTTACATCCAAAGTATTAGACAAAAACGAAAAAGCCAGGAATCCATTCAGAATAACAGGAAAGGTTCAGAACAATAACCAACTGAACAAAATCATATGCTGTTCAACTCGATTCAAATGAATTACAATAACCACTATATCATAAATGCCAGTTGGTGTACAGACAGCCTGCATGTCTCATCATGAACATTTTAAGAGCTCATAATATGCACTGAACAGGTTTCTACTCCATCACAGAATGCTGCCAATTGTCTAGCTTTAATCAAGGAATATATTCACAGAATTTAACCAGGGATCGAGTATGCCATGACACCAGAACACAATTGCCTACTTTTCTGAAAAGTGCCATGGGATCTTTAACATTTGCCCGCAAGTGCAAGAAAACAAGACAGCCATCGAACATCTCCAAGGTAGGTCGACATAATCGTTGATCTATCGTCCTGCTTAAGAAGATTCCAGTTTATCAGGTTGGTAATTGAATCCAGGTGAGACAGCTTAAAGGTGAGGTCACGACCTTTGAGCTATACTCTCTGTCCATGAAAGCAAAATGTTACTCAGCTGAATATGGTCTATCTTATCAAATTTGACTTAATCGGTCTGAGCCACGGAAAGTGCTTTCGGTCTTGTCATGTGTCTGAGTTATCACATCTTCTTAATGGTCCTCCACTGGATCTATCATATAACAAAAACAAGAAAAAGACCAATCAGAGATTGCAGACCCTCACCAGTACTTGTTTTAGGTGGTGTTTGTGTACTGGTGTGTTATGTAATTAATAATAGACAGAAACTGCAACTGCCACAATATAACTGCTGGCAGTGATGACTGCGTACCAACACATCCAACTTTGATGCAATCCCGCTTTGATCGGACACCTGACCCTGACCTACGACGTTGATTATTATTCAATTGAATTTAGAATGGGATTAAAATAAATTCAATTCAAATCAAATGGTAGACGAAATACTGTCGGTACAGTATTGTGTTGGAGTCATCAGAAGGAACCCGAACAAGTAAAAAGCATATCGAACTCAGACCCCTGGTAGCTTCAACATGTTGCTGCGTTTGAGCCTGGGGAGTAACTGCTGAAATCCATCTGAACGGGTTCATCCAGACATATTTGTTCTTTAAGGCTGCCAAACCATGTGACATGACATCGTAGGTGAGAACGTTTTGTTCTACATGCATAGGTTATCATACCTGTAAAGTTTTGCCTATATCTGTTCAGCCATTTCAGAGAAGATTTTTGAAGGTTTTCTTATCTATCTATAATTCCAGCAATGTGTGTGTGTGTGTGTGTGACCGCTGTTTCTCGACAACCACTGGTCCGATCCAATTGAAACTTGCCAGATATATTGCTGGGGACCTGAGGATGTGCCTTTTCAAGGTTTGATATTAATCGGACAAGTGCTTCCCAAGTTATGGCCATTTATTTACCAAACCAATGACAAGACACGTTGTTGCGTGAGCGTGGCTGATGGGGGAAGGGAAGCTCAGCCATGTTCCCCATTACGGGTTACAACGTACGGGCTTCCGGAGAGTGATGATTTCGTGTATTCTAATAATTTCTCGATTTCTTATGCGCATTTATAGATAAACACAATGCCCCAAGTTATGATCGTTTTCATATTAGACGGTGCATAAATTTCGGTAACATCAGAATGCTGGTATGCTCCGAACCAGGAAGTAAATTTTTTTCTCTCTCTTCTCTTTTTGTTTTTCCTTGAGACGACATTGCAAAAAGCTAAAATACATTGGCGCTCATAGAATAATTGGCCATTAAAACCTAAATTGCGAATAATCATAACTGATATGCGAACTTCTGGGCCACGCACGTACAGGCACGCGAGAGCGAAGAAACGGCCTGTGTGGTTGTTGTTTCTTGCTCGTGGTTGGAATATTTATTTATTATTCTTTTTTTTTGTTACGGGCACGTACTAGTATTAATAAATGACGGTGTGTGTATGTCTCTGTGTGTGTGTGTGTGTGTGTGTGTGTGTGTGTGTGTGTGTGTGTGTGTGTGTGTGTGTGTGTGTGTGTGTGTGTCCTCCATAACTCCAAAACCATGAAACCTATCAGCCTGAAACTTTGCATGAATACCAAAAAAACTCCAAAAGAAGTGCAAGAGTGAAAATTGGGTGTTTGGGTTAATTAAAACACCCTTTTTGAAGATAATTAATGGCCTTATTTAATTATATCATTTATCAGGCACATCCTCGGCCACCTCGCTCTTTGGAGTTTGAAGGCATATCCTTGGTAACTTCGCCGGGGTCTGAAGCAGCCATGTTTTTTGGCCTGCTCAACCCGCCTTGACTTGGAACTAGGCCATCACGATTTCTTTATGATGAAGGTTTTTTTCACTTTCCTCATCATATTATATTATCGAATGCCTGTTCGTTACAGCAATTGCTGTATGCATCACTTTTGTAAGTGCTATACTATTCAAATTAGGAGCTTGGAGTTATTTCATGCATTATATGATACAGATTTTCTACGATTCACTCTCACGGATGAATTAAAGTAGATCATCAAAATATTTTTCAGTTTTGAGGATCGGTTATCGTCATGACTAAACACTGGAACATGGGGTGTGGCGCTGGCAGTACCTGTGTAGGGGGACGAAAGTCCGAGTCTTCAGGTCCTTGGTGCTTCCGGTCTTGCTCTATGGATGTGAGACTTCAACTCTGACCAGGTTTTTTCCAATCTGAAAGTTTTTCCATTTTTCCAATATGGCTGCCACACCACATGACCTATGATGTCAGAATTATCATTAAAACATTCTCCGAGTAGTCGGTTCGATGGTGAAAATTTCGTTTCAATCCGACAAGCAGCTGCAGAGAAAAAGCATACTCACATTCTGTGCTGGCAAACAAACAAACAAGAGAAAGACGTTGTGTGGAGCACGATACTTGTAAAATCCACCACCCCCCCCCCTCCTCCAAAGATTGCCATGGATACATCAAATTGCACATTTCATTGAAATGCAAATCGACAAGCTTAATCAAAGCTCAGGTCGATCGGATGAAAATTGATTTTTGTTTCAGTTGAAATTGATGATTTTAGAAGCTTGACCTTGAGTTGACCTTTGAACTTTTGACCTCAAAAATAGTTGCTTTCCCAATTCAGTGATGGGCGATGTAAATCCTATTTAATTTTCAAATCAATTGGATGAAAAATGACGATTTTAGAAATCTGACCCCAAGGTGACACTTTACCTTTGACCTCATAATAAATAGGCTTCTCAGTTCATACTACCTCTACAACTTGGTAAAGTTTCATGATGATCAGTTTAGAATTGTGACCTCTGGCAATTCACAGACAGACAGACAAATACACAGACAGAATAATAAAATCGACTGACCAATATGCTTGAAAATCTTCGATTTTGCAAGTAACAAACAAACAAACAGACAAACGGACCCACATGCAATCCCCTCTCCTTTGGCGAGGGTAATAACGATTTAATCATGTAATGTATGTGTTATGTTTCCTGAAGCAAGATTCCTCAGCTTCCTTTGCAATGCTGTTCACATTATCAGCCTGTATTGGGTTCTCACCTCCCAACAACCCAGGGACAAAAGAAATGCTATACGAGAGGAAGTAAAAGTAATCCAATCGAACGAACACTATTTTAGAGATCACCCTGATGTTTTAACCTTTGCAAGGACATTATATTCATAGGAGGTGGATAATGGCTACGGCAAATTCTACTACATCAAAAATACATCAGGTGCTTTAACAAACAAAAAAAACACAAAGCTGAAAGAGAAAGAGAAACATGGAACAGACACTGTGGAGTGTCCTTTTAAACAACTCGCACCTGCGAAACACACTTATCAGCACAAACAATTACACACACAACATCCTTGAGTTCACAAAGAAGCACTAAATAACATCACCTGCCAAGTGAAACCTATGTATAGCAATGATTTATTCGTCGTTCTGGTCGAACTTTTGCACAGTATAACTAGGTGTATAAACAAAAATAAATATTTCATGCATTGTGTTAAATGTGAGTTGCATGGTGACCTGACATTCATTAAGAACAATGGAACAAACGTCTCCTGGTAGCGAAGCAAACTGCTAATCAAGCTTACTTTGTCACTTCATGAGACCAAAAAGTGGAAAATTTAAGTCATCATCATCAACTTTCATGTTGTGTCATCTAAGTTTGTCCTGTTAGTCAAGGTCAGTGGCTCGAGTTTGAGTGCTTCATCTCCATATATTTCAAACTCACTGAAGATGAAGACCCAATACAAGAGTGTGGGATCGGCACAACTTTTAACAAACCAACTTGCTAGGGTTGTCCTATGTGGAAAGATTAGGGATAAAGTGGGGAATTTTGCCAAAGTACCAGCACCTACTGTATAATGGCCTGCTATTTTCAAAAAAAGTAACTGATGGATTCACAAAAGTGAATGCAACCAAACAGGACAGCCTGCTTCAAATCCCATGAAAGGTGAATAATTTATGTTTAAAATGTATTGTTCCATAATGTATGGACAATTATATTTGCCATCCCCCAACTCCATCAATATTTTATACCCCCATTAACCCTATGTAACACAACCCTCCCTCCTCTCTCACATTCCCTTGACAGCTCCCACTATCCCATTACCCATCATTAATTGCCTTTTCTCCCACTGTCTAAATGGTCTTCTACGAGTGTCGTTTTTGGATACAATGAAAAATCTACATGCTTGTAAAACATGTTACGTCATCTAAGTTTGTCTACAACTTTGAAAAACGTTCCACAGGAAGGGACAACAAGTAAAGAAGACATAAAATGTCATAGTCCCCGTTATTTTAGAAATTTTGCTGTGTGGAGTTAAAAGGCTAGGCCATATTTAATTAGGTACAACTAAAATGGCCACGAGGCAACCCTTCGGCCATCTTTGATCAAATCGCAAAATAAAGTGAGGTGCACGTGTTTGCCATCACGTACTGTGTTTCTGCTAAGTTTGACCAAAATCAGACCATGCGTGTCTGAGAAATGGTTGGGGACACATTTAAGTGACAAAATGGCCACCAGTTGGCAATCTTGGATCTAATCTTGAAAAAAAAATGACATGCATATACCAAGTTTGAATGAGATTGGTAAATGCATGTACGAGAAATGGTTGAGGACATATTTGACACCGGAGTTGTTTTTTACAACTAAAATGGCCGCCAGTTGACCATATTGGATCTGATGTCGAAAAAAATAATGGCGTGCATAAATAAGCCACCATTCATTATCTGTGTGCCATGTTTGAACAACATCGGGAAATGCATGTCCGAGTAATGGTTGAGGACAGGTTCAACATTGGGTACTTTTACAACTAAAATGGCCGCCAGTCTACCAGTCGGCCATCTTGGATCAGATCGCAAAATAAAATTGGGTGCAAGAGTACGCTATTGATTGTGCACTGTACTTGTGCCAAGTTTGAACAAAATCGGACCATGAATATCGGTGAAATGGTTGGAGACATGTTTAAGTAACAAAATGGCCACCAGTCGGCCACCTTGGATCTGATGTCAAAAATGATGTGCATATGTATACCATCATGTGTTGTCTTTGTTCCAAGTATGAATAAAATTGGTGTATACATGTCCGAGATATGGTTGCGGACGCATCCACACATGCACGCACGGACACAAAAATCGAGACCAAATCCATCAGCCCCTGTTACAGACTAAGTCCAATGGGGGTTAATAATGGCATCACAAATTAGTCATAAACTTTCATGTTGTGTCATTTAAGTTTGTCCTGTTAGTCAAGGTCAGTGGCTCTTGTTTGAGTGCTTCATCTACATATATTCCAAACTCACTGAAGACGAAAACCCAAGATAAGAGTGTGGGATTGGCACAACTTTTAATAAACCGACCTGCCAGGGCTGTCGTTTGTGGAAAGATTAGAGATAAACAGTCATGTTATAATCATGTATGTACATTGATGCAGCTTTAGAATGATTTTTGGGCCATCTTAGAAAAGTAAAAAGAAGTATAAAAGACATGTCATCGCTCCCATTGTTTTTGTAATTTTGCTGGGCGGTAGCCCATATTGATGTACAACTAAAATGGCCGCCAGTTTACCAGTCAGCCATTTTTGATCAGATTGCAAAATAAAGTAAGGTGCACTTGTATGCCATCATATGCTTTGCCTGTGCCAAGTTTGAACAAAATCGTACTATACATGTCTGAGAAATGGTTGGGGACACATAAAAGTAACAAAATGGCTGCCAGTCGGCCATCTTGGATCTGATCAAGAAAAGAAATGATGTGCTTACGCAAGCCATCATTCTTTATCTGTGTGCCAAGTTTGAACAACATCGCTAAATGCATATGACCGAGAAATGGTTGAGGACGTGTTCAACATCGGGGTTTTTTTTTTACAACTAAAATGGCCACATCGGCCATCTTGGATCTGATCTCGAAGATAAATGGTGTGCATATGTAAGTGTGGAGCCAGATTTCTTCAAAATTTTCCTTATGGTTTTAAGTGTGATGATAAAAGGAAAAATGTAGCCAATTAAAGCTTGATTGATTATTAACTTGAAAAGTAAAGTCTTTAGCACATAACACAATATATTGTGAAAACCCTTTGATGGGAAATGTCTGATTCAAATGCAACATGATTATTACATATATATGCTTTATGAATATGTATCTATTTTGAATATATGTTCCCATTTGATTTTAAACGGCCTTGCATTTACCTCTGGCACCGAAGATGAAGGAGGTATGTTTTCACCCCTGTCTGTCTGTTTGTTACTTACGAAATCTAAAGATTTCGAAAGTATATTGATGACTTCCGTCATCTGTTTGTGTGTTTGTTTGTGTGTGTGTGTTTTGTACTTCCGAAATCTAAAGATTTTGTATGTATATTGATCAGTTCCGTTTCTGTTTGTTACTTACGAAATCTAAAGATTTTGTATGTATATTGATCAGTTCCGTTTCTGTTTGTTACTTACGAAATCTAAAGATTTCTAAATCAATATACTTACGAAATCTAAATCAATATACTTACGAAATCTAAAGATTTCATAAGTAAATTGATGACTTCCGTTTCTGTTTGTTTATATTGATGCCTTCCGTTTCTGTTTGTTTGTTTGTTTGTTTGTTTGTTTGTAGGCACGATAACTCGAGAACGGAAGAAGCTACCAATGTCAAATTGCAGCAAGTGATTCAGGAGGGTGATGGCTAGTGCTGATTAGATTTTGGTCAAAATCGGTCAAAGGTCAGGGTCACAGTGAGGTCAAACATAATTCCGTAAATTCACGTGGAGAAATGGAGTATTTTTGCTTCGCTCGACGTTACGAGTTCATTTTAACTTCGATTTTAATTTTGTCTTCGGTTTTTGCGATCGCTTAGGACGCTTTAAACTCGGTTGTCGAAATTCTGGTAAAAATCGGATGTTTTGGAGACGTTTTAAGATTGTATAAAAAATATTTCACGACGCGTCACGGGTCGTCACATGATGCAGTGCGCTCGAGCAGACACGTCGTTGAGTTACGTTAAGGTATAATTGCGTGGAGAAATGGAGATTTTTGCTTCGCTCGACGTTACGATTTTTGATGGTTTGATACAGAATCATCATAGAAATTTCTGGTTTGCGTCGCTACCTTCTCTCGAGACAGCTTTTATTAGACAAGGTCAGAGGTCAAGTTGACGATTTCGTAAGTACCAGTCTATGACTGCTTGTTTGTTTGTTACTTACGAAATCTAAAGATTTCGTAAGTATATTGATGACTTCCGTTTCTGTTTGTTTGTTTGTTTGTTTGTTTGTTTGTAGGCACGATAACTCGAGAATGGAAGAAGCTACCACTGTCAAATTATACCACGTGATTCAGGAGGGCAATGGCTAGCACTGATTATATTTTGGTCAAAATCGGTCAACGGTCAAGGTCACAGTGAGGTCAAACATTCGATTTTTGATGGTTTGGGACAGAATCATCGTAGAAACTTCTGGTTTGCGTCGCTACCTTCTCGAGAGATAGCTTTTATTAGACAAGGTCAGAGGTCAAGTTGACGATTTCGTAAGTACCAGTCTATGACTGCTTGTTTGTTTGTTTGTTTGTTTGTTTGTAGGCACGATAACTCGAACGGAAGAAGCGACCAATGTCAAATTAAACCACGTGATTCACGAGGGTGATGGCAAGGGCTGATTAGATTTTGGTCAAAATCGGTCAAAGGTCAAGGTCACAGTGAGGTCAAAGGTCAAGGTCACAGTGAGATCAAACATCCAAAACATGATAACTCGAGAACAGAAGAAGCGACCAATGTCAAATTACACCACGTGATTCAGGAGTGTGATGGCGAGCGCTGATTAGATTTTGGTCAAAATCAGTCAAAGGTCAAGGTCACAGTGAGGTCAAACATTCGATTTTTTGATGGTTTGGTACAGAATCATCGTAGAAACTTCTGGTTTGCGTCGCTACCTTCTCTAGAGACAGCTTTTGTTAGACAAGGTCAGCAGTCAAGTTGACGATTTCGTAAGTACCAGTCTATGACTGCTTGTTATCTTGCCAAAACAAAGTTTTTGCAAGATATGTTAGTCAGCTTGTATGTTTTTTTTTGTTTGTTTGTTTGGTTGTCTGTAATCACGTATAAAAAATTCTGCAGAGCACAGTTATCATTGGAAATTTTTGTAACTTCGCATATCAGAGGCCTATAGAGGTCTCTTTCAGTGCACAAAATTTTGAAGGTCAAGGTCAAAGGTCAAGGTCACTTTGTCGCAAATCAGGGGAGTCGACGAAACCCTTATTTTTGAGTAATTTTGATCGAATCGTCTTCAAACTTCATGGGAATACAGTTCATGGTCTGGCGCTCAGCTGATTAATTTTTGGTGGTGATTGGCCTTGACCTTCATATGTTTTTTTATTATCTTGCCAAAACGAAGTTTTGCAAGATATGCAAGTCAGCTTGTATGTTTTTTTTTTGTTTTTTTTTGCTTTGGTCTGTAATCACGTATAAATCACTCTGCAGAGCACAGTTATCATTGGAAATTTTTGTAACTTCGCATATCAGAGGCCTATAGAGGTCCCTTTCAGTGCACAAAATTTTGAAGGTCAAGGTCAAAGGTCAAGGTCACTTTGTCGCAAATCAGGGGAGTCGACGAAACCCTTATTTTTTGAGTAATTTTGATCGGATAGTCTTCAAACTTCATGGGAATATAGTTCATGGTCTGGCGCTCAGCTGATTAATTTTTGGTGGTGATTGGCCTTGACCTTCATGGTTAGTGCCTAAGGTCAAACATATTTGACCCCAAGGTCAAATTTTCAAGTTTTAGGAACCATATCGTGTAGTACCTCAAATTGAACACCTCGATGAGTGCTTTCTAGATATATCAAGCTTGAGACATTATGACGTCATTTGGTGACGTTATGAGACAAAGGCATATTTTTCATGGTTACTCTGCAGAACGATTCTCATCGGAATCTCTCGTAGGCAGATATTCCTCAAGGAGTCGCTCCTGGTGGATAGCAGCTCTGTTCACCTCAGTGTGACCTTAAAGAAGTCACACGTGGTCACCTTTTTGCAAGATACGGGTCACCCTGCGGGTGACATTGGTTTTTATTTGTTTGTTTGTTTGTAGGCATGATAACTCAAGAACGGAAGAAGCTACCAATGTCAAATTACACCACGTGATTCAGGAGGGTGATGGCTAGTGCTGATTAGATTTTGGTCAAAATCGGTCAAAGGTCAATGTCACAGTGAGGTCAAACATTCGATTTTTGATGGTTTGGTACAGAATCATCGTAGAAACTTCTGGTTTGAGTCGCTACCTTCTCGAGAGACAGCTTTTATTAGACAAGCTCAGAGGTCAAGTTGACGATTTCGTAAGTACCAGTCTATGACTGCTTGTTTGTTTGTTTGTAGGCACGATAACTCGAGAACGGAAGAAGCTACCAATGTCAAATTACACCATGTGATTCAGGAGGGTGATGGCTAGTGCTGATTAGATTTTGGTCAAAATCGGTCAAAGGTCAAGGTCACAGTGAGGTCAAACATTCGATTTTTGATGGTTTGGTACAGAATCATCGTAGAAACTTCTGGTTTGCATCGCTCCCTTCTCGAGAGACAGCTTTTATTAGACAAGGTCAGAGGTCAAGTTGACGATTTCGTAAGTACCAGTCTATGACTGCTTGTTTGTTTATCTGTTTGTGTACAGGATATCTCAAAAGGTTGGGACGGATCTCGATGAAATTTGGTGGGCAGATTTGGTGTGTGACAAGGACGAACTGATTAGATTTTGGTGAAGATCTGGATGCAGATCCGACTACTATAATTTTTATAACTGATTCCTCACCATTGTGAGATCGAGCTAAAAATGATATCTGGCACGATATCTCAAAAATTTGTGGGCGGATTTGAATGAAACTTGGTGGAAATGTTGGGTGTATGACCATGATGAATTCACTCAATTTTGGTGAAGATCCGAAGAATGTTTCAGTGATAAATATAACGTCATAGGTCACATGGTGTGGCCGCCATATTTGAAAAACAGAAAAAAATTGGACCTCTATCTCTGAAACCGCCCAAGGAAAAATTTGAAACTTTGCACATGGCAAGTATTCCTGATGGGGAATAAGTGATTTTTTATGACATCACATTTGCCTTCGTTATAACGTCATAATTGCATATGTAGAATGCCACATCCAATCAGTATGAAAATGTTTGAGGGTCATCTTGGGATAAAATGGTCCACAGAAAAAATATATAATGATGTCATCGGTCACGTGATTCGGCAGCCATATTGTTTAAAAAAAGAAAAAAAAACCTTCAAAAATCTTCTCTGAAGTGGCTCAACAGATGCAGGCGAAACTTTACACATATGACTGCCTGTCCATGAGGAACAAAAGGTTCACACATGGTTTGGCAGCCATATTGGATTTACCCTAAAAACCTATGAAAATCTTCTCCAGAACGGATGGACAAATAGAGAGGAAACGTCACACAAGTGTTCCCCAAGCCATGTGTGTACAAGTGGCACATAGCAAGCATTCCTTATGGGGAATGAGTGTGGTATTTTTATGACATCATAGGTGCTTGCCTTCATTATGACATCATAATTGCATATGTAGAATGCTACATCCGATCAGTATAAAAATGTTTGAGTCATCGAGGGATAAAATAGTCCACAATTTTTTTTGATGACATCATCCGTCACGTGATTCGGCAGCCATGTTGATTTTATGTTTTTTTTAACCTTCAAAAATCTCTGAAATGGCTGAAAGGATCGTGGCGAAACTTTACACATATGACCACCTATCCATGAGGAACAAAAGAGTCACACATATCATGTCATAGGTCACATGGTTTGGCAGTCATATTGGATTTACCTGAAAACCTATAAACAATACACCACTCAAAAGAAGACCTGACGAGGGCTTGCAATCTCTGATTGCTCTTTTTCTTGTTTGCTACTGTGTTACTGAATTGCCTCTTTTCGTCTATGTATACCACATTAAATAAATGATTTCAAACTCTTCAAGAGGAAATGAATTCTTCAACATAAGCCATCATTCATTAATTATCGGTATGCCAAGTTTGAACAACATCGGTGAATGCATGTCCGAGAAATGGTGGAGGACGTGTTCACAATTGGGTTTTTTCAACGAAATTGACTACCACTCGGCCATCTTGGATCTGATCTTGAATAAAAATGACGTGCATATGTATGCCGTCATTTGTTATCTGTGTGCCATTTGACAAAGATCAGTAAATGCGTGTCTGAGAAGTGGTTGAGGACATGTTCGATACCTGAGTTTTTTTACAACTCAAATGGCTGCCAGTCTATCAGTCGGCCATCTTTGATCAGATTTCAAAATAAAGTGAGGTGCAGGTGTATGCCATCATGTGCTGTCCTTTTGCCAAGTTTGAACAATATCAGACCATGCATGTCTGAGAAATGGTTGGCGACACATTTAAGTAACAAAATGGCTGCTAGTCGGCCATCTTGGATCTGATCTTGAAAAAAATTTACAGGGTAAAGTAAGCCATCATTCGTTATCTGTGTGCCAAGCTTGAACAAGATCAGTGAATGCACGTCCGAGAAATGGTTGAGGACGCGTTTGACACCGGGTTTTTTTTTTTTACAACTAAAATGCTCGCCAGTCAGCCATCTTTGATCGCATCGTGAAACAAAACGACGCGCATATATGTGTTGTCTTTGTGCAAAGTACTAATAAAATCACGCACACACGGACACGAAAATCGAGACGAAATCCATAAGCCCCCGTTTCGGACTAAGTCCAATGGGGGCTAACAACAGTAAAGTGTCGTGTGCAGTTTGAAAATCAGTTGAGCCATGAGCAATCAAATTCAAAGATATGTATAGTGCCACAAATATATTGTGTAATAAATTTCAGTGTAGTACATTCCATCATAGTAAACAAGGGCACATAGTTTTATGGAAATTTTTGAGGACTCTTTCACAGGCCACAAGTTATAAGAATGTCCTGGATATTTTGATATGATGCACAAATTATTATTACAAGGCAATGTAGAGATAATGAATCTCAAATTATATGAATTTCCAACATTTTTTTTATTCATCATCCTCAACAATAAGGAAAATAAATATACCATCAGAGATGGGGAATCCCCCGCCATTGAATGAAAAAGGTCATACATATTCCAGATAATGAGGGAGGTGAATTGGAAACAAGACACCATTTGGTCATCATCTCGAAAAGTTCCCCAGGGGTGAGGAACGTAGTAACCAAAAATAATTGAAATCAGATAAGCGGTTTTCCATTTATTACGAAAAACATTTTTTTGAAGATGGCCGCCCCAGTCGGCCATCTTGGATCCGGCCATGCCCAGAATCAATAGGGTTCTTCCTTTTCAGGTGGTACATGTGTGACCCAAATTTCAAATTGATATGGCGAACAGTTTATGAGTTATTGCACTCACAGCTATAAATGTTGATGCCCGGACGGACGGACGGACAGCCGGACGACCTGGGTGACAACAATATCCCCTTTCCGCCACGCGGCGGGGGATAAAAACTACTTTGCATTTTATACTGAAGTATGATGCTCATTCGAGATTTTGATGACATTCTATACATTTTTCTCATGTATTTTGAACCAAAAAAACTAAAAAAAAACTTGTTTAATCACATGTCAGGTTATGTGTTGTTTTTCTTAGCTTTGTGCACCTGTGGTATGTGACGCAACTCTGAGAGCAGGTAATATATAGTTAATAACAAGTTCAAGTGGTGATTTAGTTTTAAGGTTTTGGAATTTTTCTTAAGGTAAATTACGTTTTAAACTTTTACTAAAGGAGCAAAGCTTTCAAATAATTCACGAAAATTTTTTTTTTTTTTAAAGAATGAAGAATAAATATATATTTTATAATAATACACTAACATTTTGTTAATTAACTCTTCTCCATCATATCATCCTAGAAGCACCAGCATCAAATTTGTTTCCTTCAAATTTATACAATAAGACAGAAACGCCAAATTTTGGTGACAATTTGCGGCGCCAAATCACATCGCTGCCTCCGGACAATTGGCAGGTATTTACTTTATTAGCTGGAAGGGGGCTCACAGCTATAAATGCACTCACAGCTGTTAATGTAATTTTTGTAATTTAAAAAATGTAATTTTTGTGGTGAACTGATGCTTATCTTTCATGAAATTTAGGGGTGAAAATGAGCGTCCATTTCAGTGATATTACCCGTCTTCGATGGGTACCCTGTTAGTTTCATTATAAATTACTTTATTTTGTGTTACAAATTGACGTTTTGACAGACAGTCTGATTAATCGTTGAACAGTAATATTTTACAAAGGTTTATTGCCTGTTAAAATAAAATGACAATAAGACAGTTAGAGTTGAATTGCTTTTCATAACACCGTATCATAATCTGCATGCCAGGTCATGTGATCCGACCCAGATATCACGTGATTTCTACTTCCTCCCAGACGTTTGCAGCGACATATCTTTAACTTATGTGTATTGGTTTACCTCTTATCATGTAAGTGCCATGAACGATCATGCAAGCGAACTTGAACAGCGTTGTTGTAAATCGTAGATGATGCACATTTGTAGGGTTATTTGAAAGCTTTCTTGTTGAGTTGAGGCCTGGTCTCTTGGCCTGATGTAGAATTAGCATGGATTCTGCTATAGTCTGGTGATGGTAGCTCCACCGGTATATTCTATTATATGTTATATACATTGTATGGACTGTATATTAAATGCAATGTGGATAGAGGTGTTGCATGTGTTAAATTCATTTGGATATCACCCTACTTACTGGTCACCCATTAACCTTTGAATTTCAATTTTCTACAAATAGTTGCTTGATAATAAGAAATACAAGGTGGTAAATGTGATGTGGACAGTCTTAGAAATTGTACTAAAATACTTTATAGACGGTTTGTGAGTGAATTGCACCAAAGTACTGTCTTTTCTGTATGGATCGAACAATTCTGTTTCTATTTTGTATTTTTCAGTGTGCCACTGCCCTTTTTGTTGGACAATAAATTGCCTGGGTATATTTCCTGATAAAAGAACACTTGAGAAAGGACTATTTATTCCACATTACATATCAATATACAGTAGTATGACTGACTGTGCTGCACCCAGTTAAATCAAACAACATATCATGCTCAAATGCCTAACTCGATCCTTCAAGATAAATTTAAAGAGCATTCACGATGCCACTCTTGAAGCCGTCAAATAGTAACCTAAACCTGATACCAGATATTAATTTGTTGATAAAAATCACCGATGCCATATGAAACAAGAAGAAGATTAATATCGTGGTCCAATGCTCATGGAAAACATTGATGGGCTGTGGAACCTGCACATAGCCAGATGTGGTATGTCGGAACCAAATGTATGTGGCATTTGGAATGATGGTGAAACAGTGTTTACAAACTTTCATTATTTACCCACACATTCAACAATAGATGAATGGCTGTTTGATCAAGTAGGTAAAGACTTAATTGTTTTTTCTCTAATGGCCGATGTGGTTTAGCTGCTCACTCTGGCCAACTCACACTTGCCAAATGTGGTGAGTACTGCAAACACCCCTGAACATGAGTTTAGGGAGGCCCTCCATCAGTGGACTGAAGTGGATGAATTTGACGTTTTTCAGTGTTTTTTTTTCTTTAACTACCAGGTGTCCCAGAATTCACTACAGAACACAAAAATTTAAGATTACATTTAATATAACTATAATAATAAATGTTAGTGTGTGTCAGTGTATGTATGTCTCCTCCGTAATTCCAAAACCATGAAATCTAGCAGCCTCAAACTTTGTATGCATACTAAGGGAACTCCAACGGAGTGCATGGATGAAAATTGGGTCAGGTCAGGTCAGGTATGGGAGCTGCACCAGAGCAGCGCATCGCTGCGCCAGAGCAGTGCGTCGCTGCGCCAGAGCAGCGCGTTGCTGTGTCCACTTTCCGCTGGTACTCCAGGGGCCTCCGTCTGGCCACCCCCCAGGCAGATGCCTGGCCCATCCCCATCTCCTTGAGATGCCGATCAACCTGCTGAAACCACGAGGCACGTGGTCGGCCCATTGGCCTCCTCCACTCACGAGACTCCCTCGCTGAGAGAATCTGGTGAGCAGGATCAGCTTCAGGAAAACGAGCCACATGTCCATACAGCCATGCTGACACTTGTGGACTATGCAGGTATCAAATCTCATTTGAGTCTCTTTCAGCAACCGCTCGTTGGACACAAAGTCCGACCAGCGATAGCCAAGGATTCTCCGAAGAGACCTGGCACCAAAGGAATTAAGTCTCCGTCTCAGATCCCTGGTCAGAGTCCAAGTCTCACATCCATAGAGCAAGACTGGAAGCACCAAGGACCTGAAGAGTCAGACTTTCATCCTCCCGCACAGGTACCGGCAGCGCCACACCCCATTATCCAGTGAATCCATGACTCCCCAGGCCCGACCCAGATGTCTATTGATCTCTGACTCACAGCCAGCAGAGACACGAATATCACTGCCAAGGTAAGTTGGGTGTTTGGGTTGAATTTATAAAATCCCCTTTGGAAGATAATTCATGGCTTACCTCCTTGAAAGGCTTATTCTTGGTCAGCACAAGTACACCTCACACGGGCCTTCGTTGCCATTTTGATTCGGCCTATTCAAACATGCCTTGCTTTTGAAGCACGATTGGAGAAATGAGTGTTTCCTGAGAAGATTGAGGTGAGTGCTGTGCTTGTATCATTGATGGTTTTTAAGTAATCACGTGGCTGAAATGGTGTTTAAGAGATGCCCGATCACACTAAAAACAGCACGAAGAGTCTGGAGACACTTTTTAAAAAAAAACAATTGAACACTTTTTAAGCAGTCAGAAATGCTGCTCAGCTCAAATGCACAGTTTAAATTTTGAAATTTGACTCTGGTTGAGATTTTAGAGCTTATCACATTTCAGTTGTAATTAAATAAAGGCACGAACACCGCCCAGAGATCCCCAGAGAATTGTGAGGGGAGGTGAAGGGAAGGCAGCTCCATAGAATATGGCTTTATTTTAATTACAAATAAAATGTGTCTTTATTGAATAAAAACGTTACTTAACGTCCAGTTTTACATCCATCCGAAGGACGGAAAATGTTGATGAATCAACCTGCCTGGGAAACTCAGGAGGTTAATCCACACCCCTGTCCCCTCTCTCGATTTCCCTACTCCTCCCCTCCCCCCCCCCAACCCCACCCCCACCCAATTTACAGTCCTCTTTTTGCTTATTCAAGACTTATAAACAAACTTATGGACATGTAATTCACATATTATGTGAAATAAATAAACCTTAGAGGTGACAAAAATCAGCTTGGTGGAGTGAAATGCCTGTGTATATAATTAATTAGTCAGGAGGCCGCCAAGGAAATTCCCAAGATATATTCTTTTACTTCTTTTTTAAGTTATTATGTACACTTACACTTTCATATACACCCTGCAAAAATTATTTTGTGGGAGAGGAAGGGGGGAAGGGAGGAGGTAGGGGAAGGGTGGGATGGGAGTCTGGGGAGAGGGGGGTAGGGTGGGAGGAGGGAGGGGAAGAGGTGGGATGGGATTCCAGAGGGAGAGGCGGTGGGTGAGATGAGCAAGCGGATCGTCGATTGGTCGTGGCACTGACCAATTGGGTGTGCCCGGTCTTCCCTTCACTCATCAATTGGATTGATTATGGCACTAAGGCGATTACAATATTGATGCTTACGGTATGGTGTCTTTACTACATGCTTTACTCACCTCTCACAGTGGTGATTACAACATTGGTGATTACGGTGCTGCATCTATCACACGCTTTCCTCACCTGGTGATTCCTCACCTCTCACAACACTGATTACAACATTGGTGATTACGGTGTTGCGTCTATCACACGCTTTCCTCACCTGGTGATTCCTCACCTCTCACAACACTGATTACAACATTGGTGATTACGGTGCTGCGTCTATCACACGCTTTCCTCACCTGGTGTTTCCTCACCTCTCACAACACTGATTACAATATTGGTGATTACGGTGCTACATCTATCACACGCTTTCCTCACCTGGTGATTCCTCACCTCTCACAACACTGATTACAACATTGGTGATTACGGTGCTGCGTCTATCACACGCTTTCCTCACCTGGTGTTTCCTCACCTCTCACAACACTGATTACAATATTGGTGATTACGGTGCTGCGTCTATCACACGCTTTCCTCACCTGGTGTTTCCTCACCTCTCACAACACTGATTACAATATTGGTGATTACGGTGCTACATCTATCACATGCTTTCCTCACCTGGTGTTTCCTCACCTCTCACAACACTGATTACAATATTGGTGATTACGGTGCTACATCTATCACATGCTTTCCTCACCTGGTGTTTCCTCACTTCTCACAGTGGTGATTACAATATTGATGATTATGGTGTGGTGTCTTTATTACATGCTTTCCTCACCTCTCACTACACTGATTACAACATTGGTGATTACGGTGCTGCGTCTATCACACGCTTTCCTCACCTGGTGTTTCCTCACTTCTCACATTGGTGATTACAATATTGATGATTATGGTGTGGTGTCTTTATTACATGCTTTCCTCACCTCTCACAACACTGATTACAACATTGGTGATTACGGTGCTGCATCTATCACACGCTTTCCTCACCTGGTGTTTCCTCACCTCTCACACACTGATTAGAACATTGGTGATTACGGTGCTACATCTATCACACGCTTTCCTCACCTGGTGTTTCCTCACTTCTCACATTGGTGATTACAATATTGATGATTATGGTGTGGTGTCTTTATTACATGCTTTCCTCACCTCTCACAACACTGATTACAACATTGGTGATTACGGTGCTGCATCTATCACACGCTTTCCTCACCTGGTGTTTCCTCACCTCTCACAACACTGATTACAACATTGGTGATTACGGTGCTACATCTATCACACGCTTTCCTCACCTGGTGTTTCCTCACTTCTCACAGTGGTGATTACAATATTGATGATTATGGTGTGGTGTCTTTATTACATGCTTTCCTCACCTCTCACTACACTGATTACAACATTGGTGATTACGGTGCTGCGTCTATCACACGCTTTCCTCACCTCGTGTTTCCTCACCTTTAACAGCGGTGGTTACAATATTGGTGATTACTGTGCAGCTTGTTTATCCCACGCTTTCCTCACCAAGTGACTCATCCTGGTGATTATGATATTGATCACGGTGCTATCCTTGCCAATTTGACATTTGACTTCCCGGACACAAAGCGTTTGGTGGGCCGACACGGGTACTCCCGCCCGAAGGGTGGGGGTGCCTGCTCGTATTATGAATAACAGGTAATATTATTCGAGAAATAATTCAATATTTAATTAAATGATTCAACAGTCACGTAATTGGTTAACTATAGTTTCAATCCAAAAAAAAAGAATAATAATTACTTATTTTATGTTCCTTAGTGAATTCTGGCCTTCATGCATAATATAACATTTAACAAAGGCCATTCAAAAAGTTCCACGAACAAGATAGTCAGAAGAGTGCAAGGTGGGTGAAACAAAACAGGCATTGGCATGTTATCATATCTCATTCCAATAATATTTTAAAGGCTCCTTATGTACGCATCACCAGTAAAGTCAAGATGAAGAACTGCAGAGAGAATGGTGATCGAAGAGAAGCAAAAAAAAAAAAGTTCGGGTTCACTACATCCTGAAATTAATCTTTGGTTCCATCAAACAGGCTACTTCAACAGCAGGTGTAGAAACTACCAAACCATACTGCTGCCCAATTGAGAGAAATTATAATTTGAGCAAGTGCATCAAACATTTATGACATGATATCAAAGAAAATAAAGATGTTGAAGCAGACCTAAAAGCTATCTCTTCCACTGGAATCATGCAATTACAGAATTATACTTTCAAATCTCAGTCTGTGGGGAAATATAACCCAAGACAGACAAGTTAGTGGTGATTAAATTGCCAAGTGAGTGATTATATACAACATCATAGTTTATAAGTATTTCTGGATGCATTGAAAGAGATAGCCCAACAACTAGCAGCTTGCCTTGGAAACGGTTACTTAGAGACAGAAAGGAGGATTCAGTATGTTGCTCCCTGCTTCCCCCCAGGGAGGTTAAAATTAGTTCTTGTCAAAGCAAACGAGCATCTGACAACTGTGCATTGCAATGGCTGATGCTATGACTTGCCATGTTTATGTTTCAGGCTGGAAAACTTTCATCATAAACTCCAGCACGTCGTGTCAAAAATGTAACCTTGAGTAGCTTACAGTAGACACGACTTCCCACGATTTAGGAATAATACTTGTCCTTTCATCCTGTGAGAGCTGTTGACTGTTCCTTGCTGACTGTTACTCAGGGAAGAGTTGAAAGTGATTTTGAGGTTGAACCAAACACAGCAGCATAACAATTAATCAGTGAAGGCAGTTCAAACACTGACTCAATAAGAGCAAATCGATTACATTTGGCTCCATTTTAAATATGAGTGCACTCACTGCATGTTTGTGATATCCCATTTCCCATAAAATGAGATGAATAATTGCCTTTTGGTTAACACCCCCCCCCCACCCACTCCCTTTCCCCCCCACACCCAACAACCCCCTTAAAATGTTTAAATTTTTTCCAAAAGGCATTGTTCTCTTAATCCATATAGGTCGTGTAATGGCCTAAGTTGCGTGTGAGTTGTTCCATGGAAACTACACCATGAATATATAAGGGCTTTGATTGACAGTGTCTCTTAAGCCACCAAGTGCATTTCAGAACTAGAGAGTTCATAGAACACGTTACCCCATGCAGCGTTTAAGTATATATATTATATACTGTACTTCATTTGAAATAAAATAATGGTTTTAAAGTTTGTTTAAAAAAACTTCTGGGAGTTTTACACGATTGAAGCAGTTTTATTTACCACCTTATTTAACATGTCCAAGTACTGCAAAACTGGAAGTTCTTGGAAGTGACAAGAAGGTGATTTGAGTTCTGCAGTGTTACAAAATTAATGAGACAAAATTAGAACTGCAACTTTATAACTGCTGGCAGTGATGACGGGGTACCAAGGCGTGCCACTTTGATGCAACCCCACTTTGATCGGATATCTGACCCTGACCCATGACGTTTTTTAATTATTAATTATTTATCATTTAATTGAATTTGAATGGGATTAAAATAAATTCAATTCAAATCAAATGGAAGACCAAATACGTACAGTCCTGCATTACAATAATCAGAAAGAACCCAAACAAGCAAAATGCAAAGATGAAGTCATCAGGAGGAACCTGGATAGGATTCACATTTCATCTGCCACTTGACGTTTTTCAAACCCATCCAGGCACAACCAAGTGAGCCTTATTCAAAAAAAAAGAAAAGAACCCATATGAAAAATTCAATAATTCTGGCTGCCAGACCATATGATCGATCAACTTGAAATTTAAAACATGTATTCCCCATCATTACAAGATCATACATGTGAAGTTTCACTTCGATTGATTAAGCGGTTCCAGAGAAAACATTATTTAATATTTCTTCAATCCAATATGGCTGCCAAAATATGTGACGTATCAATTATGCTGCTGTGGTCAAGAAGGCCAAATCCAAAGCCATAGAAAGGAGGGCCAGAAGAGAAAGAAGAAAGAAGAGTGTTTGGGTGAATGAATGGCTCTTGAAGAGACCCAAGTACAGCATGTATGAGAAGCTCATGAAGCACCTTCAAGAGGCAGATGTCAAGTCCTTCAGGAACTTTGGCAGAATGGACCCAGAGATGTTCAACACATGGTGGAAGAACTCACCCCTCGGCTTGAGAAGAAAACGACCAACTTTAGAAACCCTCTGTCCCCTGGACTCAAGCTGGCCATCACTCTCAGGTATCAAGCCATTGGGGATTCTTACAAGTCACTGGCCTATGGGTTCTGGGTTGCCCCCAACACCCTCGTCATTGTTGTGCCAGAGGTGTGCCAAGCCATCTACGACCACTACCAAAAGACAGCCTTCAAGTGTCCCATAACAGAAGAGGAGTGGAGGAGGTGGCTCAGGGCTTATCAGACAAGTGGAACTTCCATCACTGCTGTGGCTGCATAGATGGCAAGCATGTGAGGATACAAGCTCCACCTCACTCTGGCAGTCTTTACGACAACTACAAAGGCTTCTTCTCCATCATAATTCTGGCCCTGGTGGATGCTAACTACAAGTTTATGTATGTGGATGTGGGTGCCTATGGTGCTGGACTCTGATGCTGGAATCTTCAGAGAGTGTGGACTGTATCATGCTCTGGAGCAGGACAAAGCTAGTCTGCCAGCAAGTCAACCCCTGCAAGATGGTGACACTGATATCCCCTACTTCCTTGTTGGTGATGAGGCATTTGCCCTCAGAAGCTGGATGATGAAGCCACACTCCAAGAGAGAAATGACAGCAGCAGAGCGCATCTTCAACTACAGGTTGTCTACATCCGTATGATCCGCATAGTGATTTGGCACATGTTTTACGCCGGATGCCCTTCCTGACGCAACCCTGGTCGCCTCTTACAACACAGGGATCTGGTACACCTATTTTAACCGGGGTATACACCGGCCCAGTACACTGGTACTCATTTCGCCGACCTCGGAAGGATGACAGGCTGAGTCAACCCCCTGGTGTATTAATTCAGCGGCCCAACGGGGCTTGAACTCAGGACCTTTTGGATCCCAAGCCGCTGCCCTAACCACTGCGCCAACACCAGGCTTCAACTTTCAATTGATATTTGGTGAATAATTTTTCTAATAATGCAATGACTTTACTATGTTTTCAGGTTCAGGTGTCTCCATTCGTGCATGATGCAGAGACCTCAGACCGTCACCAAGATTGGCTTGGCAGTCTGTGCCCTACACAACTTGTTGGCTGACCAGAATCCTACCAGAATACAACAAGCAGCAGACAGAGAGGACCCAACGACACATGAAGTGCAACCAGGGGAATGGAGACAGCAAGACCAGGAGAACCGTCTTCATGCAACCCAGAGGCAATCAGGCAACACAGGAACAGCAGTTGGGAAACGAGTAAGAGAGTACCTGACTGAGTACTACAATGGTGTGGGGGCTGTGCCCTGGCAGAACAGGATGGTGGGATTACAGGAGAATACTGACCAAGCCTGATTGTTCAAAGTGTTCTGTTACTTGTCAACGTTGCACGCACAAACATTGTGTGTGACCCAATTGTTCATCTGCCTTGATAGGGGCTTGTGGGTGTGACCATATTTTGTGTGTGACCTAATTTATGTAAAAATATGTGTGACGTGATTTAGGAATGATGGAAAGGTGAAAGGAATGATGGGAATGTGAAAAGTTTGCATTGAAGGCCATTACTCAGAACAGGAGAGAAAGAGGACAGACAATGCTGGTTTTACAATTTGGACTACGAGTTTTTTTTTTTTTAGTTTTTTTTTTTTGTCATATCTGGATTGAACTATTGTGAATCTATGTACATTACATTGCATGGATAACATGTGGATTTCTATGAATATATTGAATTGAGTAGACAATACATTGTGCAAATTTCTGATTAATTTCTTTTGAAATAACAGAACAACATATTGTAGCAAAAGACTTTAATAAATGAGGGGTCTCAGGGTCCCAGGACAGATTATCATTTTTTTCTCCAATCAGTCACAATTTAGTTTCATAGGTCGCCAATCTCTCACAAAGTTGTCTCACATTTGTCGCACCTTCTGACTCACGGAAACTAAATTGAGAAGGGTTCGAGACAACCGCGACGACTCTGTAACTATGTTGAGAGAAAATTTGTTGCACGAATTTTTTGAACATGTTCAAAATTCAAGCGACACCGGAGCGACGTCCTGCGACTCACGTGAGGAAATTGAGAACCACCGCGAACGTTTCCAGACATTTTGGAGAATCCCGTTCGCATTTTTGTCGCGAGCTGTCGCAGCCCAGTGAGATACCGGCTTTACCAAGTTGTAGAGGTAGTCTCAACTGAGAAGCCTATTGATTTTGAGGTCAAATATCAAAGGTCATCTTGAGGTCAAACTTCTAAAATCATCAATTTTCAACTGAAAAATCAGCAATTTATATCCTATTAACTTGAAACTTGAACAGAATTTTTAAAGTCCATCACTGAATTGGGAAAGCAACTATTTTTGAGGTCAAAAGGTCAACTCAAGGTCAAACTTCTAAAATCATCAAATTTCAATCTGAAAAATAATCAATTTTCATCCGATTGACCTGAACTTTGATTAATATTGTGAAGTTTAATCTTAATGGAATGGACAATTTTATGTATCCATGGCAACCTTTGGAGAGGGAGGTGGATTTTGCAAGTATCATGCTCTGCATGACATCTTTTTCTTGTTTGTTACTTGGTGAAATCTTCGATTTTGTCAAGTATGTTTGTCTGTTCCGTTTGTTGGTTTGTTATCTTGCCAAAACGAAGTTTTTGCAAGATATGTTAGTCAGCCTGTATGTTTTTTTTGCTTGTTTGTTTGTTTGTTTGTTTGTTTGTCTGTAATCACGTATAAAAAAATTCTGCAGAGCACAGTTATCATTAGAAGTTTTTGTAACTTCGCATATCGGAGGCCTAGAGAGGTCCCTTTCAGTGCACAAAATTTTGAAGGTCAAGGTCAAAGGTCAAGGTCACTTTATCGCAAATCAGGGGAGTCGACGAAACCCTTATTTTTTGAGTAATTTTGATCGGATCGTCTTCAAACTTCATGGGAATATAGTTCATGGTCTGGCGCTCAGCTGATTAATTTTTGGTGGCGATTGGCCTTGACCTTCATGGTTCACGCCTCCGGTCAAACATATTTGACCCCAAGGTCAAATTTTCAAGTTTTAGGAACCATATCGTGTAGTACCTCAAATTGAACACCTCGATGAGTGCTTTCTAGATGTGTCAAGCTTGAGACATTATGACATCATTTGGTGACGTTATGAGGCAAAAGCATATTTTTCATGGTTACTCTGTAGAACGATTCTCATCGGAATCTCTCGTAGTCAGATATTCCTCAAGGAGTCGCTCCTGGTGGATAGCAGCTCTGTTCACCTCGGTGTGACCTTAAAGAAGTCACACGTGGTCACCTTTGGCAAGATACGGGTCACCCTGCGGGTGACATTGGTTTATTTGTTTGTTTGTTTGTCCGGTCGTCTACAGCCCAAACGGCTGGACCAGTCGTTCTTAAATTTTTACACCTGATAGGCAATCCACCTGAGACGGTCCGCGTCCAAACCCCGTCTTAATCGGACTAAACGTTGCGACGTGACGTCACACAACGTGAAAAAACATTTTTGGACATAACTCAGTGACCGGAAGTCATAGCGACTTCCTGTTGACGCCAAAACAAACTTCAATAGAATATCTAAATGTTTTAAAATGCATGTTAGTACAAATTATGCACATTTTTTGCAAGCGTATGACGTCAAAGTGTTTAGCTATTGGCGTGATTTAAAAAAAATTCTATTCGTTCTACAGATCACAATTCTGAACCGATTTGGATGAAATTTTAACAGCTGATGGAAATCCACAGTGCAAAAAGATATGTAACTTTTGGTGATGTTCAAGATCAGGATCTGGATTCTGCATCACTTTATATTATCGCCCATCATAAACCAATGGGTAATTTTGTGAATTACACATGGCTATTTCTCAAACAGTTTTGCACTTATTATATTAAAACTTATACTGTCTATTTATGCATGTAATATTAACATGTGTACAAAGTTTGACCGAAATTGACCCAAGGTCAAGGTCAGGGTCACCCAAAACATGAAAAACACATATAAAATACATATTTTTGTTTTACAACATATTTCAAACCTGATAACGGGATCGTAAAGCTGGTTGAAAAGCAATGTTCCTCGGTATTTTCAAATATTTTCTACGATCAGAATGAAGGCAACAAGCACCGATGATAAGTTGTTGAATGTCACATGGTGGCTATAAATGAGTTGTGAAAATTTTCAATCTGCTGCCATTACCATGACAACGCGCGCCTGATAATTGTTATTTGTGACGTCGCGTCATTTTATTAATGTACGAACAAATAAACACCACACATTCCATGACATTACAGCTTGGACCACCACACGGAAAGGTCAACTAATTCACCAAGTGTCGTGCTAAGCACGATTTTTCATTTATCTGTTTGTCTGTCTGTCTGTCTTTGTGCAGGATATCTCAAAAAGTTGTAGACAGATTCGAATGAAACTTGGTGGACACGTTGGGTGTGTGACAAGGAAGAATTGATTCAATTTTGATGAAGATCCAAATCCAGATCCTGATCTGATAATTTTTTAAGTGATTCTTCCCCAGTGAGAGATGGGGCTAAACTGATATACAGCATGATATTTCAAAAATGTATTGGGCCCAATATGTTCTCGTGAATCAGGCATTACGTGGTTGAGGTATGTGCTCTACCGAGTGCCCTTCCAGTTGGGTATGTTTCTGGCACATCTCGTCTCCTCGCACTGACCCCGTAATCATGGTCGTGGGCTGCGTCGATTGGCCATGAACCAAAGAAGAAATGCCATATGTGGATAGATAGCAACAGGAAGGTTCAAGAATGTAAGGAGGGGGAAAGGCAGGGCTTACACTTTATAACTTAAAGGAATTACATCACACTTACTCCAACATGTATGATGAAATGACTTCTAATCTATCCCTCATTCACCCACTAGACCAAATCCTCACAATATTATGACTTTCAGTTTGGACAAGTGTCAACCTGATAAAACCATCTTTCCCACAAGTGTCAAAATCCATCATATTTGGGTCCCTCTCAGAACCAATGACTCATGAAGCTGATAACCCAGGTTCTAATCCTATATGTTATATATATATATATATATATATATATATATATATATATATATATATATATATATATATATATATATATATATATATATATTTGTTTTTTCATGTCTTTGTAATTCACATGAAAGTACACCGATATGTACTAATGTCTTTGCCATTCATGCGTTTTATGAATAAGTTTCACGATTAGCTTTAGATCAATGTCAAAAAAAATTCATTCAATGTCTCTTGGTAATTATGCTTATTCATTAACTTACATATGAAAGCAAGCATTCTGTTCACAATTGGAGCTTGTATTCAACACTGAATATTTATCTAATCCCGTGCATTTCATCCACATTCCATTCAATTAATATACAGTAATACGTATGTGATATGATAGGACCTCCTGTTTGAGGTTCGCCTGCCATTCATGTGGCTTAAATCATAATATTCAAATCCCATATGGGGCTATTTTGGCAGATGTGGATCAGGATGAGTACTTATGAGGCAAACCAATATCAGAAATCAAACACAAAGGTTTACCATTTCCGAAAGACATTGTGGGATATCTGGCATCTGCAAATAAGTGCAGGCAGATAGTAAAGTCAGCTTAACACTCTCTCAGAAAAACGTCATATCCAATTCCATCAAGAATCACACTGTGGATCCGACATCGAGAAGGTGAGCATATTCCCAATCAACCTGTCCTTGTAACGACTAAAAACCTTGACAAGTCCTTCAGTGCTGGACTGGTGGAAAGAGCTTGACAATGGACTGCCAGTCCGAAACCTTTATTTCAAATAAATCAATAATTTGTGGGATGTCACATATTAATTCACAGCTATCTTCCTTTGGAACAACATAATTCCCCTATTTACATATCAGCTCTATATAACAGAGCATTGAACTCGATTTTCTTTTCAGAAATATGTCACTGAACGACGGAGTAATTGTTAATGCACAATGTCGTCAGATAATATTCACACTCCTTGACCTTTTCACATTTTGTTGTGCAACAGGTCAAGTCAGGTCAGGTCAGGTCAGGTATGGGAGCACGCGCCAGAGCAGCGCATCACTGCATCCACTTTCTGCCGGTACTCCAGGGGCTTCTGTCTGGCCATCTCCCAGGCAGATGACTGGCCCATCTCCATCTCTTTGAGATGCCAATCAACCTGCTGCAACTACGAGGCACGTGGTCGGCCCATTGGCCGACTCCACTCACAAAGCTTCCTCGCTGAGAGAATCTGGTGAGCAGGATCAGCATCAGGAAAACCAGCCACATGTCCATACAGCCACCGTTGATGCTCACGGATGATGCAGGTAACAAATCTCATTTGAGTCTCTCTCAGCAACCGCTCATTGGACACAAAGTCTGACCAGCGATAGCCAAGGATTCTCTGAAAAGACCTGGTACCAAAGGAATTAAGTCTCCATCTCAGATCCCTGATCAGAGTCCAAGTCTCACATCCATAGACCAAGACTGGAAGCACCAAGGAACTGAAAACTCGGACTTTCGTCTTCCCGCACAGGTACCGGCAGTGCCACACCCCATAATCCAGTAAATCCATGACTCCCCAGGCCCGACCCAGACGTCTGTTGTCGTCTGGCTCACAGCCACCAGAGACAAGGATATCACTGCCAAGGTAAGTGAATCTCTCCGTGACCTCAACATCCTCATCACAAACAGGTACAGACAAGATAGCAGTATTCAATATGTCATTGAAAGCCTGGATCTTAGTTTTGACCCAGGAAACCCGTAATCCCAGCGGCTCAGACTCCTCTTTCAGCACCTCGAGGGCCCCCAAAACAATATCCAGAGTCTCCGCAAAGATGACTGCATCATCTGTGAAATCAAGGTCAGAGATCTTGACATTCCCAAACAATGCACCACAGCTTGATCTCTCTGACATCCTCCCCAGAATCCAGTCCATACAACCGCTGAAAAGTGTGGGGGCCAATACGCACCCCTGAGGAACTCCAATGACAACTGGAAATAAGTTGGAGATGGTACCACCACATCTCACAGCACTCTCAGCACCAGAGTATAGTTCAGACATCAGATTGATCAGTTTTGGTGGGACCCCACTCAGAGGGCATCCCAAGATCGCTTTGAACGCTTTGCAGAGATCAACACAGGCAGCAGCAGCCCCTGCCAAAACTCTCATCTGCATTTGGTAAGGACCCGAAGAGCAAGGATATTGTTGTCAATTGTTGACCTCTTGACAAGTCAATTGTTGACCTCTTTGGTGTAAAGCCTGACTGCTCTGGGCGCTGGTGCTCAAGCAGAGGGTGGCTAACCCTATGAAGAATCATCCGATCAAAGACCTTGCCCAACACTGAGAGCAGCGTCACCCCTTGATTATTGTTGTGGTCCTGACGATCACCCTTCCCTTTCCAGAGAGGGACACCAAGGCCCCTCTTCCAGTCAGTTGAGATGATGCCTGTGTTCCAGGCAGAGCACAGAACTGATTTTTCACCGGCCTTGAGAAGTTCAGCATGGATGCCACAGATCCCAGGAGCTTTAGCCCATTTCAAGCAGTTCACTGCAGCCTGTTTCCACAAACGAACATGGATCACAGTTGATTGGAGGGTCAGCAATAGGGAGAGCAATCCAACATCCAACTCAACAGATGGTGGATCAGCCTGGTACAGCCGCTCAAAGTAACCAGCCCAGTGAGCCTTCACTTCCGTCTCCTCTGTCAAGAGTCCACCACACTCCGCTCGAAGTGTAGTACACCGAGGAACAGGGTTGGAGGAACGCAATGTGTGGATTCCCATGTAAGTAGCACAAGAATCACTTGACCACAAGTGATGCTCCACCCCTCACAGATTCCTTGCACACAGGCCTCCTTGTCCACCCTCAGCACACTATAGTTTTATGCCTCAACTCCCTGAACAGCTCAGCTCTACCATTCAGCCTGGCCCTGTGACTCTGGTCAATGGTATCCAGCGATTACCTTTCCCTTTCCAGAGAGGGACAACAAGGCCCCTCTTCCAGTCAGTTGGGATGATGCCTGTGTTCCAGGCAGAGCGTTTCTTCAAATTGACTCAGGGTGTTGAAGACTTGTTGACGCAAGACATTTTAGCTTTTCCTTTTTAATTAATTTGTAAAGATTTCGAAAAACATGTTTTCACTTTGTCATTATGGGGTATTTTGTGTAGATCGGTGGCAAAAAATTTTTTAAGCCATTTTAAATTCAGGCTGTAGCACAACAAAATGTGACAAATGTCGAGGGGTGTGAATACTTTCTGAAGGCTGTATCTCATCGTAAATCAGTTAACAAAGGCATGGTGGTCCAAACGGTCATTTTGAGCATGGACCTATTTGCAATTTTTAAAAAGAAAAACAAAGAAACATGAGTGTT
Source organism: Eptatretus burgeri (assembly GCF_056783735.1). Lineage (NCBI taxonomy): Eukaryota > Metazoa > Chordata > Myxini > Myxiniformes > Myxinidae > Eptatretus > Eptatretus burgeri. The sequence continues at coordinate 17,455,716 of NC_140969.1, forward strand.
GGTGAAGAGTAATGTCATTCCGTCTTCTTTTCCAAAAGGATACGTGTCATTCCAAAAGCTTTAATCATTACCCAGATATTTCAGAGCAAATGGCAGTGAAAACAATCTTCACGGAAGATTTATAAGTTGCTGGAAGGGTGTGAATTCTCAGAGAGTGA
>NC_140969.1:17460873-17468373 GCF_056783735.1 Eptatretus burgeri
ATAAATATACATATAAATATACATATACATATACATATATATATATATATATATATATATATATATATATATATATATATACATACATATACATATACATATATATACATATACATATATATACATATACATATATATACATATATATATATATATATACATATATATATATATATATACATATATATTGTTGCGGTCTTCGCGCCCGCCGGCGTGCTGACGGCCACGTAACTCGAATCGCGGCACGTCGCCCACCGGACGGACAATCCAGTCGTGACCCTCTCGGACTAACGCCGGGAACCAGTCACGGGTGGACCTTTCGGTCTCACCGCGATCGAGCCAATCAGCCCCCGCGTGGGATAGGGTTGCTCGCCAAATTCGAACTACCTAAGTACCCACGCGGAGGGTAGACCGGGCGATCGCACCTCGCCGCAGGTCGACTTCGGACACGGGCCACTTAAGCGACCCGTTCCGTACTATCAGAATAACCGAGCGGTGTTATCGTCGACCTCGATGGTTCGATTAATTATCGGGCGTATTCAGCCCACTACCAACCCTTTACGTGAAGCAAGATGGGGATTCAATGGAGGAAAAGACGAAGCGAAGCGGGAAACAGTTCAACAATAAAGCACATTTATTCGCGGCACACGGGAAGCACACAAATACAATTCCACCAAATGCACACAAAAAAAAAAGAAAACACAATTCCATTTACACAAAAAGCAAACATAAAAGTGAAAACACAGTGCAGAGCTAATACCGACTACCGAGCACACGGCAACACTTATACAATTCTACCTCACAGACGGCGCCGACAACACATACCCAAAACCAAGGAAAAGAAATACCTCAAGAATGAGGCAGGCCTGAGGCCGAGACCGGGTCGGGCCTACCCGTCTGGTGATGAGACGCGGAGCGGCGATGGCCCCGCAACCCGCGGGCCTCGTGGACAGTGTCAGGCAGGGGGTGGGAACGGGGCCCCCTTGGTCGCACTATCTCAGCGCGGGGGGAAACAGGAGGGGGTTGCTGATGCTCGGGGTATAGAGGATCTTTATTATCCCTGGTGTGCGTCTCCACCTCGGCCAGGTCGCGCTGCCGGCCTCCCTCGGGCGTGCAGCTCCTGGCACCGACGCGAGCACCCCCTCGTCCGGCTCTCTTCAGCTTCTCCAGCCACTGCAGGCTTCGGGCTCCAGACTTCCTTCGTTCTCGTTCTCGTTCGTTCCGACTCCTTCTCGTTCTCGTTTGCGACTCCTTCTCGTTCTCCTTCGCGACTCCCTCTCGTTCTCCTTCGCGACCCTCCTCTGACTGACGAACACCGTCCTTTTATCCCCCCCGTAACTTCGCCTTTGACCCCCTCCCTTTGACCTTTCACCTCGCTCCCCATTGGCCCGAGAAAAAGTGGGCGTGAAGGCTTTTTGATCCACAAATTTGCATATATCGATCGTTCTGGAGGCGGGGCCAAATCGCCCCTCGCTCACCGATTGGACGGCAAAAAGTGGGCGTGTGTCGTTTTTGATCCGTTTTTGAAGCACAAAATCCGTGATTTTGTACACGCTGTTCGACGCGCGTTCTGCATGAGTCCAACACCGGTACCCACAGCGGGGCAAGAACGGTGGCGATGCTACGGTTGTGAGGTGTGCGTGAAGGTCGTGGCGGTTGTGGTGAAGCGGTGGTTGTGGTCGGTGGTTGATGTTGTGGTTGTGATCATGGCAGTTGGTCCAAAATAAAGATAGTAAAAGAAAAACGGCTATCCTGAAGAGTCGCAGCTCGCATAAATGACATGTATTCCCACTAGACAACGGGTTTGGGCCTAACTACACATGCACTTACCGAGATACCTCACCTAAGGGACCTGAATGGTGGTTTGCGAATTTGGTAACCACAACACTACCCCCTTCCCTTTTTACAGACTCGTCCCGAGTCGTCAAATTTTCGTGTGCCATCATGTGTAGTTTTCCCCTAGTACACTTTACCTACGGATCCCTGAGTGCGACATTCATGGTATTCGTGTCCCCAAAATAAATAACCTGAGGGCTGCGTAACTATCTAAACAAACTCACTCACACGGACGACTTAAATAAAATTGCCGGCGCTAAGACAAACATGCCGGGGGCGCACTCATATGTACAGTACATCTTACCTTAACTTACAAATCTTACACTAAACCATGGCCCAGGATCATTGAACTCTGCAAAAGAAAGCAGTTAGCAGGGAGCCAGGCTGCCCGCATGCAGTCTCTGGCTCAAAACAATGCAGGTGACAGGGAACGTGGCTGGCTGCTCACACGCAGTCCAAGGCCTTCCCTTTTGAACTGAACTCAGTGAACCACAACGGTGCATGGGCTGCACAACGCAGTCTCCGTGCCAGCTCAAGTGGCACACGCAATGAGCACAACGAATGGATGCATGAACACAAACACGGTGCACGGGCCGCCACTGCAGGCCCGTGTTGTAGCTGCCAACAGGGCAGTTCTTGCAGCTTGCAAACTGTTGCTTTCTGATCCTGGCGCACATGGAAACGAACAGGGGGGGGGGGGCAAAGCAAAAATTGAACGGGGCTGGTGAACGTGGGCAGTGGGCATGGCATGGCAAAGGCAGCAGGCAAACACAGCCCGCAGAAGAAGGCCGCTGCAGGCAAACACAGCCGGCAGGTGAACTGGCCGGCACAGGCCTTGAAGAAAAAAACAGCCAGCCGGCAGACGAAGTGGGCCGGCACAGGCCTTGCAGCACACAGCCAGCAGATGAAGCTGGCCAGCTTTTGCCGTTCAGTGGAGGTTGGTGGAGGGAGTGCGGTGGTGCTGGCCACTTGGAAGGCGGGCTCGGACCTACCTACCCGTCTCCCTCCCAACCTATCGCCTTTGCCTGTCACTGTACATACCCACTCCCTTAATTTGTCAAACCCCAATTTAGCCCCAACTTATTTTTTTATTGTTTTTATTTTTACTTCCCCACTATAAATCGTCCCCTAACCCCCTTTATCGTCCTTGTTCGGCTTACCTATTCTGTCACCTAGCCTACTCCCAACCCCTACGTTCCCTTCCCGGAGGGGAATAAGGGAGAGCTAACGTCCTGTGTCGAGGCCCAACGAAGCCTCAGAATGGCCTCCCCAGAGTTCGGCGATCTAACCCAAAGTGGGTCCAGCGGCCCACAACGACAGCGAGGGGATGGATGGTGCGGAGGGGTACATCTCCTTATCTACCCTATCCATTTAACTGTTAAACTACCCCGGGGCTTTCAACAAGCGCCTCTCGCTTAAACTATTGGTTCTAACAACCCAGATTCCCGTCGCCTGTGTTGGTGTCCTCACAATTTCGGGCCTTGCCCCCCAATTTTCTCTCCGTGCCCTCACACGGTCTCCTGGCTAGGACACGTGGCTCCCTTTGGCAGGCACGACCCTCTGCCGAATCTCCCGCTATGGCACCCCCGGGCACTACACTGCCTCCGAGCCTACCAGCTCCCTAACACCGGGGAGTGCCCCCCATGGCACCTCCCCTGAAACGCACACGTGGCAGGCCGGCCTCCCGGGCCCCTTTCCGAGGGTCACCCGTGCCCACAACACTGCCCACGCGGCTAATGGCGCCCCGGGCCCCCGCACTAAGCAGGCGCACCCGTGCCCACCACTCTATCCCGGCCCCCCATGGGCCCATGGCCTACCACGGCCGACTAGCCTGGTGCCCGGGGTACCCACTCAGCGATACTCACCTTTCGCAGCCACGCTCCCAAGCCCGTCAACAGGGCTCCTGCACCCCTCCAAATGGGTCTCGAGCCTACTTTCCCACCAACAACAAAACGACCTCCATTTTTCAATTTGACTAACCCAGCTAACTCACTCTACACTGACCCCGGGGTCCCTTGGGCGGGAGTCACTCCTCCCCCCAATCACTCATCGCACCATGCATTCCCCATTCACTCCATACACACAGACCCGCTGGCCTCACTCACTCAACATGTCTCCACCTCATAACTCACCAACAACTCTTCAACACACACACCACTGAACTCTGCCATCCTCCTAACTACATCCCCTAACTAACTCGTGCTCCCACGTCGTCCCTTAAACTCGTAGCACGTTCCTTTTAACACTACGTAGCTAAGCTACGTCCCCTCTACACATCCACAAGTCTGTCACTGTCTCCAAAATAATCCCATAAATCAATTTCCCAACCTAAATCTCGCTACAATCCCTCTAACTAATCCATTCCACGGACTCCATGAGGACTTACCCCTGCCCCATGAAGTCGGTCTAACTAAGCTAACCCTTCCCCCTAACTAGTTTCCATCCTGTGCCCAGAGTAAGGGGGTCTTTCACCCCTTGCCCAGGAATCCTGTACACCCGAAAGTGAGGCTTGTTTTTCCCTTTTTTTTTTTTTCATGCCCAGCACCTGCGCGGCAACTCAGAGCTCGCGCACTTTGCACCTGCCCGTGACGTCATGCAGCTGCACGTGTTCCTCGTCCCTCCTTGGACGGGACCATCCGGCAGAGATACCCCTCCTGCCGGATTCCAACCCCACGTGCAGCCATGACGTCACCGTGCGCATAAAAAAAAAAAACACAAGCCACACGTCTCGAGGGGTTCCCCACGCGAACACATGTGCTTTGCCCGTTGGAGCTTAACACACACGATCGCGTGGAGAACCCGTCCGGTCCAAATCCATTTACCTGCCTAAACTTTGTCCGTCCGCGGGATCGGCAAATCCACCGCGTGCGTTTCCGGACCGGGACTTCACTCTCGCAAGCGAGCACGTGGCGGTCTCGTGCGTTGCACAGCACGAACCGCGTGCTCACTGCCGGGTGAACCCGGTACGGTCCGCGAAACAACTACAGCCGCTGCCCGGCTTTCTTTCTTCTGTCGCCGTCTCCGTCTCCATTCCACACACGCATACCTGCGTGTTACGACGCACACAGTCCACACCATTAAACTCACACCGGGAGACGCGGCTGCGTGCTCCCGCATGCCAACCGACATCTCCCTCTCATACCGCTCTCTCACACACACGGTCTCCCTTGCACTCAGCGACCTTGCACACGGCCGTTCACTCACGCGTGCGGGGGCACTCACCCGCGGTGCCTCACTCGCACTCCGTGCCTCATCCACACACGCGGGGGCACTCACCCGCGGTACCTCACTCACACACACGGCGACACTCAAACACGCGGTCTCTTCCACACACCGTGCCCCACTCATACACGCGGGGGCACTCAACCGCGGTGCCTCATCCACACACGGTGCCTCACCCACCCACGCGGGGGCACTAACCCGCGGTGCCTCACTCACACTCCGTGCCTCATCCACACTGGCCGTTTCATCCACACACACGGCCTCACTCACACACGGTTCCCCATCCACACACGGCGTGCTGGGAAGCACGCACTCTGGCACCATCGCCACCACACCACTCACACACGGTGCCCACTCACACCTTGCACCACACACACAGGGACAACCACACTGGGGATTCGTGTCCCCACAAGGGTCTCCGGGGCCTCTATACCCCCCAAGCTCTCCGTGCACCCGTCCACAGCACCCGTCCCCTCAACCTCGCAAAACACGACCGAACTCACCTGGTCGTGACTCGCCTCAAGGGGGCATACTCCCTCCCCTCGTTCCTGGAGGAGGCCATCCAGGTGCTCGCACTGGGTCCCTGCACAGTCCGCCAGCTCACCCCCATGATCCTCCACTACCTCCGTGTGTGTGTGTGCGTCACTTACCCCGTCTTCATCGTGTTTATTGGTCTCTGCTTCTTTCTGGCGTCTTTCCCTTATCTTTATGTAGGTCAACCTTGCTTTCTCTTTAAGTCGCTCCCGTCCTTCCCTGTTTTTCACTCCTTGCTCTTTCACGATCTCCGCGTACCTCATCCTTGCTCTCCGTATTAATTGTTCTTTTCTCTCCCTCGCAATTACTTTCACCTCGTCTCTTGTCTCCCGAATTACTTTTTCCTTACCCGCCTCCACCGCGGGCCTGTCAGCCGTTGCACCCCCTTCCAGCTCGTTCGTTCCGACACGTGGAGTCGCCATTCCGAGTTCCCTGCTAACGGCCTTCATGCCCGCCTGCAGGCATCGGCCCATGTTCTGCGTCTCACCCCGTAGTTCTTTCATTTCTTTTTTCATTTGCTGTGTATTCGCATCCATCGTCGTTTTCACTTCATTCATATTCGCATCCATCTTTTCGTTCATGCCTTTCATTTCCGCATTCATTTGTGCCAGCATGGTGAATAGCTGGGCCATGTCGGGTACGCTTGAGTGAGCCATTTCGGCAGGGGTTGGGGAAGGGTCTTGGTGGAGAGGGGGGGGGAGGTGTCATACACCGCGGCCGCCGCCGCACCCACCTCGGGCCCTGGGTTCAGTTGGGCGAGTCCGTGTTCCTGCACAATCAACATTTCCTGCTCGTGGATTCCATCCTGGACCATGGATTCTACATTACTACACATATACATTTCTAATACCCCCGGCTCCCGCTCGCCTTGAGACGCCATCTTGCTTCTCGTGAAGGGTTAATTTGCTCGCTCGTAATTTGGAGGGAATCGGGGGTCGCTTCTCTCACCCCTGGACCGATTCCCGTGAATTTAGCCGGAGACAGGAGAGCCCGTTTTCCTGTTCTCCGATACCAGTGCCGCGAGGAGGGCGATGAATTTGTATCGCACGACCTGACACCAGTGTTGCGGTCTTCGCGCCCGCCGGCGTGCTGACGGCCACGTAACTCGAATCGCGGCACGTCGCCCACCGGACGGACAATCCAGTCGTGACCCTCTCGGACTAACGCCGGGAACCAGTCACGGGTGGACCTTTCGGTCTCACCGCGATCGAGCCAATCAGCCCCCGCGTGGGATAGGGTTGCTCGCCAAATTCGAACTACCTAAGTACCCACGCGGAGGGTAGACCGGGCGATCGCACCTCGCCGCAGGTCGACTTCGGACACGGGCCACTTAAGCGACCCGTTCCGTACTATCAGAATAACCGAGCGGTGTTATCGTCGACCTCGACGGTTCGATTAATTATCGGGCGTATTCAGCCCACTACCAACCCTTTACGTGAAGCAAGATGGGGATTCAATGGAGGAAAAGACGAAGCGAAGCGGGAAACAGTTCAACAATAAAGCACATTTATTCGCGGCACACGGGAAGCACACAAATACAATTCCACCAAATGCACACAAAAAAAAAAGAAAACACAATTCCATTTACACAAAAAGCAAACATAAAAGTGAAAACACAGTGCAGAGCTAATACCGACTACCGAGCACACGGCAACACTTATACAATTCTACCTCACAGACGGCGCCGACAACACATACCCAAAACCAAGAAAAAGAAATACCTCAAGAATGAGGCAGGCCTGAGGCCGAGACCGGGTCGGGCCTACCCGTCTGGTGATGAGACGCGGAGCGGCGATGGCCCCGCAACCCGCGGGCCTCGTGGACAGTGTCAGGCAGGGGGTGGGAACGGGGCCCCCTTGGTCGCACTATCTCAGCGCGGGGGGAAACAGGAGGGGGTTGCTGATGCTC